>NC_083232.1:12898490-13144026 GCF_032191835.1 Heteronotia binoei
GTGTGAACCAATGGTGATATCGGGGGGGTGGCCTAGTATGCAAATGAATTCCTGCTGGTTTTTTCCTACAACCCCCCCTCCCTGGACATAAGTAATCCGTGATTTGACAGTACTTTTCACCACTACTGTTATGTCGGCTAGGTGGAGTGCATGTGTTGGGCCCAAGGTCCTGGCAAACTGGCGGTTTGAACCTGGGTGTCCTTGATTGTAATCCAAGCCTAATTATGACATCATTCTATCTGGTTGTGTCCACTCTCAATAATGATAAAATGTGGAGGAGGAGAAGACCATAGACTTATACCCCGCCCTTCTCTCTGAACCAGAGTCTCAGGACGGCTTACAATCTCTTTTACCTTCTTCCTCCCACAAAAGACACCCTGGAGGTGGGTGGGGCTGGAGAGAGCTCTCCCAGAAGCTGTCCTTTCAAGAACAACTGTGCCAGAGCTATGGCTGAGCCAAGGCCATTCCAACAGATGCAAGTGGAGGAGTGGGGAATCAAACCCGGTTCTCCCAGATAAGAATCCATGCACTTAACCACTACACCAAACTGGCTCTGAAACTGAGACTGCATATGAGTAGCTAAGAACATAAGAGAAACCAGGTTGGATCAGGCCAATGGCCCATCCAGTCCAACACTCTGTCACACAGTGGCCAAAACCCCCCAAGTGCCATCAGGAGGTCCACCAGTGGGGCTAGAAGTCCTCCCACTGTTGCCCCTCCCAAGCACCAAGAATACAGAGCATCACTGCCCCAGACAGAGAGATCCAACAATACACTGTGGCTAATAGCCACTGATGGACCTCTGCTCCATATGCTTATCCACTCCCCTCTTGAAGCTGTCTAATTGAATATGAGTAGCCAGTTTGGTGTAGTGGTTAAGAATGGCAAACTCATTTGGAGAACTGGGTTTGATTTCCCATTTCTCCACTTGAAGCCAGTTTGAGCTGCAAGACATGAATGTCAGATGTTTGAGAGCCACAAAACAGGAAGGAAGGAAGGAAGGAGGGAGGGAAGGAAGGAAGGTGGGAAGGAAGATAGATGAGGGGGGAGGGAGGTGGCAAGAAAGCAACTTTAACTTTAAATGAATTCACCAAACCACCGGCTTAGAGAAATGATTTAAAGAGGCAAATGCCTTCTCCAAGCTGGCTGATGGGGGGGCGGGCGGGCTTCAAGAGCCACACAATATGTGTGAAAGAGCCACATGTGGCTCCAGAGCTGCAGTTTGGCCACCCCTGAGCTAGAGTTTCAGACAATCTTTGTTCGGCTCTCCTCGCTATCCTACACCCACGGCCGTGTGATATTTAATTAATTGTTAGTAGCTCTAAACTCTACAGACTGGAAATGTGGAAAGAGGAAGACACACGGAAACAAAGGGAGGTTCCGCAGAAGGCAGCGATGTCAGCTTGGGGTACCTGTTTCACTGCCTGCTGTGTTTTGCTTCCTTTTCAGGCAGACAGGAGTGGGCGTCTGTTCGGCATTGGCCAGAGTGGCCGGGATTGCCTCGCCTCTGATTGCCCTCTTGGAGAAGTACCACGCTTCCATCCCTGTGGTGGTATTTGGAAGCACTGCAGTGACTGGGGGAATTTTTAGTTTCCTTCTGCCGGAGACCCGCGGCAAAGACCTTCCAGACTGGGTGGATGATGCTGTAGGGAACGGGAGGTGAGTCCAACTTGCCTTTCTAAAATTTCATCGGCGTGCATGCACCTGCTCCCCCTCGGCACTTATTGGCTTCTGCCCAGGGGTCGTTTTGTAGAAAAAAGGTGCAGGAGCTCAGTAGCATATCTCATTTCCATATGCCCCCGGATCTGTGTGTAGCGGAGAGAGAAGAAGATTGCAGATTTATACCCCACCCTTCTCCCTGAATCAGAGACTCAGAGCGGCTTACAGTCTCCTATATCCTCTTCTCCGCCCACAACAAACACCCTGTGATGTGGGTGAGGCTGAGAGGGCTCTGACATAAGAACATAAGAGAAGCCTTGTTGGATCAGGGCAGTGGCCCATCCAGTCCAACACTCTGTGTCACATAAGAACATAAGAGAAGCCATGTTGGATCAGGCCAATGGCCCATCCAGTCCAACACTCTGTGTCACATAAGAACATAAGAGAAGCCATGTTGGATCAGGCCAATGGCCCATCCAGTCCAACACTCTGGGTCACATAAGAACATAAGAGAAGCCATGTTGGATCAGGCCAATGGCCCATCCAGTCCAACACTCTGTGTCACACAATGCGGCTAATAGCCACTGATGGACCTCTGCTCCATATTTTTATCTAACCCCCTCTTGAAGCTGGCTATGCTTGTAGCCGCCACCACCTCCTGTGGCAGTGAATTCCACATGTTAATCACCGTTTGGGTGAAGAAGTACCTCCTTTTTAGCCGTTCTAACCCGACTGCTCAGCAATTTCATCGAATGCCCACGAGTTTGTTTATTGTGAGAAAGGGAGAAAAGCACTTCTTTCTCTACCTTCTCCATCCCATGCATAATCTTGTAAACCTCTATCATGTCACCCTGCAGTCGACATTTCTCCAAGCTAAAGAGCCCCAAGCGTTTTAACCTTTCTTCATAGGGAAAGTGTTCCAACCCTTTAATCATTCTAGTTGCCCTTTTCTGGATTTTTTTTCAGTGCTATAATATCCCTTTTGAGGTGCAGTAACCAGAATTGCACACAGTATTCCAAATGAGACCGTACCATCGATTTATACAGGGGCATTATGATACTGGCTGATTTGTTTTCAATTCCCTTCCTAATAATTCCCAGCACGGCGTTGGCCTTTTTTATTGCAATCGCACACTGTCTTGACATTTTCAGTGAGTTATCTACCACGACCCCAAGATCTCTCTCTTGGTCAGTCTCTGCCAGTTCACAGCAGCTGCCCTTTCAAGGACAACCTCTGCCAGAGTTATGGTGACCCAAGGCCATTCCAGCAGCTTCAAGTGGAGGAGTGGGGAATCAAACCCGCTTCTCCTGGATAAGAGTCCGTGCGCTTAACCACTACGCCAAACTGGCTCTCCCCACTGCATGCAGACCCTGGAGGTTCAGGAGCTGCGTTCCTGCGAGCTCCTGCTGAATGCCAGCCCTGCTTCTGCTTGGTTATGTTATCTGAAGAAGGCTAGTGAGTGGGAAATGATCTAATGGCATAACCACCCATGCCAGCCTTTGCTCGGAAATGCAGTCGTTGCACGATAGCCACGGATTTGTGATCCAATCATTACCCTGATCTTGTCAGATCTCAGAAGCTAAGCAGGGTCGGCGTTGACTGATATTTGGAAGGGTGACCTCCAAGAAATACCAGGGGTGTGACGCAGGGGCAGGCAATGGCAAACCACCTCTGAAATGTCTCGCATTAAAAAAAAAGTCTTGCATTAAAAAAACCCAATTTGTCATAGAGAAGATGACAACAGTCGTGGATCGTGCTAACTCTGGTTCCAGTGGCCCCCATGGCAGATTTGTCTCTACATGGATTCCTGTATTGGACTCTATGTCACAGCATGGACTTCTCCTTTCAAACCGGACATATCACTCTTGGCTACATTTTTAATTTAATTTAATTTAATTTAATTTAATTTCTCTTTTTTATCTACTCGTCTTTCTTAATAATATATTCCTTCCTCTATTTTCTTCTTTTTCTTTTGCCTCAGGTATCCCCAACTATTGAGCACGTAGTTATTTATTTCTGGCTTATTTTATGCCCTACATCATCTCATTTTGACCACTGGAGCATTCTAGGCTGGTGCATCTTGGTCTATGTTAACACTAAGGTTTGTAGAATCTTTCGGGATCAAGTGCCGTGTTCTACTGGAGAAAGTTTTCCTTCCAGACGTTTCGTTCTCAGCTGCGGAGAACATCCTCAGTGGCGTTGCAGCCGGAGCAGGCGCTCAGACCTTCTTGGCTGCTGTGCATTGAGCTGCTGTGCATTGAGCTGCTGACTCAATGCACAGCAGCCAAGAAGGTCTGAGCGCCTGCTCCGGCTGCAACGCCACTGAGGATGTTCTCCGCAGCTGAGAATGAAACGTCTGGAAGGAAAACTTTCTCCAGTAGAACACGGCACTTGATCCCGAAAGATTCTGCAAACCTTAATGATGTTACCAGCCGTGAAAACCTGAAATCTTTGATATGTTAACACTATTTTTATTATCACACACTATTTTTATTATCACTCGAGGTTATCATATTTGCAAGTCTGTTTATCTGCTCAGTGTTGAGATGCTCCTTTTACTTTGTTTATTTGCATATCTTCCTAATTACCTTTTGTTAATCTTTATTCATTTGTCATGATGCATTTTGATTAAATAAAGTTTATTTTTAACTTTAAAAAAAAGTCCAGTTCACTATCCAGTGGTGGATAATGCTAAAAGAGCTAGAGCTTCTGACTGCCAGACAATCTTAGGATCTCCTGGCTATTCTAGACACAAGGCCGTATGATAATAACGATTATTAATTATTATTCCGTCAAGTTATTCTGACCCTGATAATTGTATCTGCAGGAAATTTAACCTTTGGCTTAACCTTTTGCCCTGTCTCTAGGCCCTGCAAGACTGTCAACATTGGCTTGGAAAATAGACACTTAAAACCAAACGAAGAAGGTGAAATTATGGAACCAACGTTGAACACTCGCTTGTAGCCAGGACAGCGAATTATCCCGAATAAAGTACAAGGAAGAACTGAGGGATCTTTTTCTCCCCACAACTCCGAATCAAGTAGATAAAAATCAGCAGTTTTTTTTAAAGTTATAAAGGATTTTTTTTTAAATGAATCTTTTTGCTTAACGTGCAGCGACATATTTAGTGTTGGTTTTAACACATTTGAATGCAATTCAAGCAGACTTCTTAAAACCAACATGCACATAATTTTAATGTCTCTCGCCTTAAAGTTTGTGACACTCTATCAAACACATTTATATTCAGTAACTTGGGGATTGTTCTTTAAAGTTGCAACTCTTTCTCAGAGCTTTTTCTTTGTAGCCAGAACTCCTTTGCATATTAGGCCATGCCCCCAATGTAGTAGTAATAATAATGATAACAACAACAACAACAACATTTTATTTATATCCCCTCCCCGCCGAAGCAGGCTCAGGGCAGCTAACAACATCTTAATCCATATAAAAATTATACAATGAATTTTAAAAACACATTCACCTAAAAACATTCCAATTTTAAAATTAACATTTCTGGTGCTATTCTGTTAGATGTAGCCAATCCTCCTGGAGCTGACAGTAGGCCCTGGAAGAAGAGCCCTGGAAGCTCTTGGAGGATTGGCTACATTAGGGGGTGTGGCCTAACATGCAAAGGAGTTCCTGCTACAAAAAAGCCCTTTCTCTTTCTAGTGTTGCATCATAAGATGACCTGGAAAGATAAGTTATAAATGCTCTAAATTAATCAAGTTGAGATAAAAATCTGCTCTTGAACGAAAATTTCAAGGAACATAGGGTAAAGTTTAACTTTAACTTTAAATGCATTCTCCAAGCCACCGGTTGGCTAGGCTTGGCTTGAAGAAGTACTTTAATGAGACAAATGCCTTCACCAAGTCCACTGACTGGAGGGGGCTTAGAGAGCCACACAATATGTGTGAAAGAGCCACATGTGGCTCCCTAGCGGCAGTTTGGCCAACCCTGTGCTAGGATTTTAGGGCCCAGCAGGGCTGCAAGAGCTGTGGCTGGATCTTCCCAGTATGTCTCCATTCGAAAATAGCCCTCCCACAAATACACACTCGTACACAGCCTGCTAGGCATAGGCAGCCAACTGGCAGGAAATGGGGTATGCAAGTATGCAAGAGAAGATAAAAATGGGGAAAGAGAGAAGGCCAACGCCATGCTGGGAATTATTAGGAAAGGAACTGAAAACAAATCAGCCAGTATCATAATGCCCCTGTATAAATCGATGGTGCGGTCTCATTTGGAGTACTGTGCGCAATTCTGGTCACCCACCTCAAAAAGGATATTATAGCGTTGGAAAAAGTCCAGAAAAGGGCAACTAGAATGATTAAAGGACTGGAACACTTTCCCTATGAAGAAAGGTTGAAACGCTTGGGGCTCTTTAGCTTGGAGAAACGTCGACTGCGGGGTGACATGATAGGAGGTTTACAAGATTATGCATGGGATGGAGAGAGTAGAGAAAGAAGTCCTTTTCTCCCTTTCTCTCAATACCAGAAATCATGGACATTCAATGAAATTGCTGAGCAGTAGGGTTAGAGCTGATAAAAGGAAGTCCTTCTTCACCCAAAGGATGATTATTAACATGTGGAATTCACTGCCACAAGAGGTGGTGGCAGCTACAAGCACAGACAGCTTCAAGAGAGGATTGGATAAACATATGGAGCAGAGGTCCATCAGTGGCTATTAGCTACAGCGTATTGTTGGAACTCTCTGTCTGGGGCAAGTGATGCTCTGTATTCTTGGTACTTGGGAGGGGCAACAGCGTGAGGACTTCTATTGTCCTGGCCCCACTGGTGGACCTCCCGATGGCACCTGAGTTTTTTGGCCACTGTGTGACAGAGTGTTGAACTGGACGGGCCATTGGCCTGAGCCAGCATGATTTCTCTTATGTTCTTATGGGAAGTGGTAGGGTGGCCAGCTCTGGGTCGGGAAACACCTGGATGTTTTGGAGCCATAGGAGGGCGAGGTTTGGAATGGGAAGGACCTCAGCAAGGTACAATGCCATAGAGTCCACTTTCCAAAGCAGCCATTTTTTCCAGGGGGGCTGATCTCTGTCACCTTGTGATCTGCTGTAATCCCAGGAGATCTCCAGCTGCTGCCTGGAGGTTGGCGACCCTATGAAGTGGTATTGTCCACTCTCCTCAGGATTCCGCCAACCCTTCTGCTGCATGCTCTGCAGGACTTATCAAAGTACTTTTCTCCCTTTCTCACAATACAAGAACCTGTGGGCACTCAATGAAATTGCTGAGCAGCCAGGTGAGAACAGATAAAAGGAAGTCCTTCACCCAAAGGGTGATCAACACATGGAATTCACTGCCACAGGAGGTGGCAGCGGCTGCAAGCATAGCCAGCTTCAAGAGGGGATAGGATAAACATATGGAGCAGAGGTCCATCAGTGGCTATTAGCCACAGCTTATTGTTGGAACTCTCTGTCTGGGGCAGTGATGCTCTGTATTCCTGGTGCTCGGGGAGGGTGGGGGGAGCACAGTGGGAGGGCTTCTAGTGTCCTGGCCCAACTGATGGACCTCCTGATGGAACCTGCGGTTTTTGGCCACTGTATGACACAGAGTGTTGGACTGGATGGGCCATTGGCTTGATCCAACATGGCTTCTCTTCTGTTCTTATGTGACACAGAGTGTTGGACTGGATGGGCCATTGGCTTGATCCAACATGGCTTCTCTGATGTTCTTATGTCTGGAGCAGTGATGCTTTGTATTCTTGGTGCTTGTGGGGGGCGGGGCAACAGTGAGAGTGCTTCTAGTGTCCTGGCCCCATTGGTGGACCTCCTGATGGAACCTGTTTTCTTTGGCCACTGTGTGACACAGAGTGTTGGACTGGATGGGCCATAGGCCTGATCCAACATGGCTTCTCTGATGTTCTTATGTCTGGGGCAGTGGTGCTTTGTATTCTTGGTGCTTGCGGGGGGGGGGGGGGCAACAGTGGGAGGGCTTCTAGTGCATATACGGACTGATGAATAAGGTTGTTAATCAAGGATCCGCCAACACGGTCCTGTCTAAGGACCTATGTCATTATGTAAATCGTGCAAACTGACAGAAATTAGCGTCAAAAATGCCATCATCACTGTCAGATTAAATTATAAAAATTTTAATTACATTGACTGGTTTTTAAATGATGTCAAATCTAAAGTTTATATTTGTTAAATTTAAGTTTTATATTTATCATTGTATGTTTATGAAATGTTGTTAGCCGCCTTGAGCCTGCCTAGGCAGGGAGGGCGGGATATAAATAAAATTTTATTATTATTATTATTATTATTATTATTATTATTATTATTAGTGTCCTGGTCCTGCTGGTGGACCTTCTGATGGCACCTGTTTTCTTTGGCCACTCTGTGACACAGAGTGTTGGACTGAATGGGCCATTGGCCTGATCCATCATGGCTTCTCTTATGTTCTTATGTGACACAGAGTGTTGGACTGGATGGGCCATTGGCCTGATCCAACATGACTTCTCTTATGTTCTTATGTGGCACAGAGTGCTGGACTGAATGGGCTATTGGCCTGATCCAACATGGCTTCTCTTATGTTGTTATGTGACATAGAGTGTTGGACTGAATGGGCTATTTGCCTGATCCAACATGGCTTTTCTTATGTTCTTATTTGACACAGAGTGTTGGACTGGATGGGTCATTGGCCTGATCCAACATGATTTCTCTTCTGTTCTTATGTGACACAGAGTGTTGGACTGAATGGGCTATTGGCCTGATCCAACATGGCTTCTCTTATGTTCTTATGTGACACGGAGTGTTGGACTGGAGGTGCCATTGGCCTGATCCAACATGGCTTCTCTTATGTGACACAGAGTGTTGGACTGGAGGGGCCATTGGCCTGATCCAACATGGCTTCTCTTATGTTCTTATGTGACACAGAGTGTTGGACTGGAGGGGCCATTGGCCTGATCCAACATGGCTTCTCTTATGTTCTTATGTGACACAGAGTGTTGGACTGGAGGGGCCATTGGTCTGATCCAACATGGCTTCTCTTATGTTCTTATGTGACAGAGTGTTGGACTGGATGGGCCACTGGCCTGATCCAACATGGCTTCTGTTATGTTCTTGCTTTCTTAAGGTTTCTCAGGGCCTGTAAGACGGATCTCTTCTGCCAGTCTTTCAATTAATCCAACGGGCGTTCTTTGAAAGTCATCACTTGCCCCCTGCATCTCACCATTATGGTGTTATGTTCTGCTCTTAACCTTCAGCTGCATGCTGTTTACTGCCCGTGTCTGTAAAACTTGCTTACTGTGCTGCTCCCCTTTCGTAATGTCTGTTTTTATGATATTATTTTGACTCTGTTGTTTTATTGTTGTAAGGCGCCCTGAGCCCACTTGCGGGATAGGGCGGGATATAAATCTCAAAAATTAAATTAAATTAAATGTGCCAGTCAGGCAAGCAGGAGTCAATGCACCTACACATGTCCATGCGCGAGCCAGTAAGAGCTGAGTAAACAAGAGAATGATTCTATGTCTGTGGGCTTCCCTCTCTTGTGTCCTGTGTTTATCCCATTGTGTCGCCAGGTCCTCCCTGACCACTTGTGGGGGTGGGAGGGTAGGAGGTAGGTTATCTTCTCCAGGTTGGGGAAATCCTGGCAATTTTGTGGGTGGAACCTGGGGAAGATCTCAGTGGAGTGCAATGCCATAGAGCGCAGCATCTGTTTTCCTCAGGAGGAGGAGGAGAAGATGAAGTTGATGATATTGGATTTATGCCCCGCCCTTCCTTCAGAGTCTCGGAGCGGCTTACAATCTCCTTTCCCCGCAACGTGAGATAGATGGGGCTGAGAGAGCTCGGAGAGAGCTGCTCTTGAGAGAACAGCTCTGGGAGAACTGTGGTTGACCCAAGGTCACCTAGCAGGCTTCATGGGGAGGAGTGGGGAACAGGGCCGGCTCTTGGGGTTCTGCCGCCCAAGGCAGAACCCTGATGCGCGCCCACGCCCCTCCCACCCCCCCCACGGGGGGAAATTTTTGTGTATGCATGAAGTGCATGCGCCATGATGACATCACCCAGAGGTGACGCCATCACATCAGTCGCTGAAGCTCTGTTGTTTCTGGGTGCTGAGGAGCAGGGGAATTCCTCCAACCCTTTAGTGCCCAGAAACAATGAGCGGCGATTTCAGGTTTCAGCATTCTCCAAGGAGAACACCAAAGTCTGAAAGCGCCTTTGTTTTTGGGTGCTGAGGGGCAGGGGAATTCTTTTGACCCTTCAGCGCCCCAAAACAACAAGTAGCGAACTCGGAGAACACTGAAGCCTGAAAGCGCCGTTGTTTCTGGGCACTGAGGGGCTGGGGGAGTTCCTCCGACCCCTCAGCGTCCAGTTAGAGCCTCAGCGATGGCGTGAGGGGGGAGAGGGCACCCACCCTGCGCCCCCGTTGGAAGCTGGCGCCCTAGGCAACTGTCTTGGTCACCTACTCCCATGCGCCGGCCCTGGTGGGGAATCAATCCGTCTGGAGATGAGCTGTTAACTGCAGGGGCTCCCTGTCACATACAAAGGGTTACCACGTCCATGTTGGGAAATACCTGGAGATTTTGGGGGCGGAGGGTGGCGTTTGGAGAGGGGAAGCAGCTCGGCAGGGAATAACGCCATAGAGTCCACCTTCCAAAGCAGCCATTTCCTCCAGGGGAACGGATTACTGTCACCTAGAGATCAATGGTGATAGTAGATCTCCAGATGCTACCTGGAGGGTTGGCAGCTCTCTCCTATACACACTCCCTTCTTCCATTCCGCAAATGAATGTAAGGATCCCTTTTGTGTTTCTCTAGCAGGCCTGCTCTTTCACCCAGGAGCTGCTGCCGGATCTCTCCACCCACCCATCGCTGATGGCTTTTTTCCTTCTCTCTAAGTGCCGTAGGCCGTATCTGCGTACTGCAATTGCCATGCGTAGGCAATGGGTCATGTAAGCTCAAACTAGACACAAAAGCTAAAAGCTGGAGCTGCCGAGGTCATTTTTAAAGGTAGGGGTGTCTGATTTTAAGACCAAAAAGCAGGAGGAGGGTTAGAACGGGTGGCTGACTTGTGGTTTTCTCCCTCACTTTGGGCTGTTTCCGGTACTTTTCCCTAGTTGAGCTCAGGGATTTTTTTTTTTTGTAGCAGGAACTCCTTTGCCTATTAGGCCACCCCCCCCCCCGATGTAGCCAATCCTCCTGGAGCTTACAGTAGGCCCTGTACGAAGAGCCCTGTAAGCTCCAGAAGGATTGGCTACATCCAGGGGGCGTGGCCTGATATGCAAAGGAGTTCCTGCTACTTCTCCAACTCAAGGCTGCAAATAGGGACAAGTATCCTTGACTTTTTAAGATTGTTCCTACAAACTTTCTTCCATGGGTTAACCATGCGAGGGTGTGGAATCTTTTTCGTAGTGACCAGCTCTCTATTGCTCTCCATATGACATTACCAAGTGTTCAGATTTCTGTCCTGAAAAACAATCCACTGGTTTAAAATTTACTCCTCGAGTCTGCTGGAAGACCAAAGACGGTAAGATTTCTCTATCCAAAGCGGGCGTTTTTCTCCAGGTGAACTGATTTCTGTCCCGTGGAGACCAGTCCTAATAGCAGGGGATCTCCAGCCACGACCTGGAGGTTGGCAGCCCTAAATAACATTTTGAATCCTCACTTGATGTCCTCCAAGTCAGAGTAGATGAGATATTATTAGCAACGCTGGTCACGAGAAGTCACAGAAATGTCTCCGCAAGAGGCCAAATTAACGAGTCGGTCCGGACTGTTGACCTTCCTGGGTCCGAGGCCACTCCAAGCCATTTATTTGGGTGAGATTCAGTAGATGTGATGTGGAAGAGAACAAGGACTACCAGCACTGCCAATGCTGCCTCCTCACCAGCCCCTAAATGGGTTCTATGGGGTGCTGTGTCTTGATTTGTTCCAGGTTTTCCACTACTACTGATGCCTAAGCCTGGCCCCCTGGTGGAGATTGGGGTCCCCTCCCCAGCTGCCAGACCCCACTGCCCCATAACCAATCTACCCCCCAAACAAGGGAGGTCCATCCCACATGACCAGGAAGTAGGGCTGCCAAGCCCCCACATTGGGTCAGCAGAGGGAACCTCCCCTGATGTCGTTGGCATGGTGACATCACCCGGAAGTGACATCATTATGCCGGCGATGTCACATGGTGGCCACTCTAGGTGTTTCCAGGAAAACACTATGGTTTTCCCGGACGCTCTAGCCATTTGGGAAGGGAAACTCTGAGGCTGGAACTAGGCAACCCTACCAGGAAGTGACATCATCTCATCTGGGTTGTCAGAGCAATGCTCTAGTGCAGGGGTGGCCAACGGTAGCTCTCCAGATGTTTTTTGCCTACAACTCCCATCAGGCCCAGCGATTGGCCATGCTGGCTGGGGCTGATGGGAGTTGTAGGCAAAAAAACATCTGGAGAGCTACCGTTGGCCACCCCTGATATAGTGTTTGGGCAAAAACTCTATGGTAGAAGTCAAACTTACTATAGAGTTTTTGCCCAAATTCCAGAGCTTTGCTCTGATGTCCCTGAAGTGATTATGTTACTTCTGGATCACGTGCTCAGTGATGTGGATGCATGTTGAATGGGCTTCCACTAAGTCCTCCTCTTCCTCCACTGCTTGCCAGAAGGAACCCGGTACCCCCTAACGATGCCCCTGTAATTTCTAGAAACTCTCTAGAAAATTTAAGAGCTGGGGGACCTCTGGGATAGTGGAAGAGGTTGCTGTGGGGGGCGGACCCTGCTAATAAGCCTTAACAACAGGGGTCATTCTATAGAAAAATAGGTGATAGAGCTCATTAGCATTACTAATTAGCATATGCTGCCTCCCCACCAGCCACAAGCAACCCGACGCAAGAAAGGAGAGCCCCAGGTGAGCGAGGCCTGCTTGGGCTGGCTAGAGATCCAGCCAGCCCAAGCAGGCCTCGCTCGCTTGGGGCTCTCCTGGGCCACCCCTGCCCCAGTGCAAGGCCAGCAAGCCACCCGCCGCCCAAAATCGCATAAGCAGTGGAGAAAGGGTGACACGGGCTTCTCTAGGAGTTAATGAGGGCTGCTGTGGGTGTGGCAAAGCTCCTGGTGGCTGGCTGGCTGCCCGCTCTCCTGATCCAGGGATTCTTATGCAACTGCACCTACTATTCAATGAACAAGGTAGGTAGGTGGGGAGGAGGAGGAGGGGCTGTCAGAAAGGTCCAGGAACTGCTCTTCTGTGAGCTCCTGCTGAATCTGAGGCGTGCTTAACAATCATATGAGGGTACCAGGATCTCCGCTGAGTTGCCTTTGGAGTTCTCAAAATCCTTCTGAGTAGCATGAAGTCCATTTAGCTCTGTCAGCCTCTGAAGGTGGACCATCCCATAATAGGTTCATTTCATTGGTTAGGAGGAGAGAGCAAGCACGGCTAGGCCTTCAACAGATAATGCTCTGACCACGATGAGGGTCTCTGAACCCCAACCGCCGTCTTTAAATCACCAACGAAGTGGTTGGTATGGGAAAGGTCCACCATATTGCACTCTTTCATGAGCTGGACTCAGTGCAATCTGGGACCGTCAGTCCAGGGACGGTCAGTGCAATCTGGGACCGTCAGAGCCAGTTTGGTGTAGTGGTTAAGTGTGCGGACTCTTCTCTGGGAGAACCGGGTTTGATTCCCCACTCCTCCACTTGCACCTGCTGGAATGGCCTTGGGTCAGCCATAGCTCTGGCAGAGGTTGTCCTTGAAAGGGCAGCTGCTGGGAGAGCCCTCTCCAGCCCCACCCACCTCACAGGGTGTTTGTTGTGGGGGAGGAGGGAGGAAGGGGAGGAAGGTAAAGGAGATTGTGAGCCCCTCTGAGACTCTTTGGAGTGGAGGGCGGGATATAAATCCAATATCTTCATCTACCTCACAGGGTGTCTGTTGTGGGGGAGGAAGGGAAAGGAGATTGTGAGCCCCTCTGAGACTCTTCGGAGTGGAGGGCGGGATATAAATCCAATATCTTCATCTACCTCACAGGGTGTCTGTTGTGGGGGAGGAAGGGAAAGGAGATTGTGAGCCGCTCTGAGACTCTTTGGAGTGGAGGGCGGGATATAAATCCAATATCTTCATCTACCTCACAGGGTGTCTGTTGTGGGGGAGGAAGGTAAAGGAGGTTGTGAGCCGCTCTGAGACTCTTCGGAGTGGAGGGCGGGATATAAATCCAATATCTTCATCTACCTCACAGGGTGTCTGTTGTGGGGGAGGAAGGGAAAGGAGATTGTGAGCCGCTCTGAGACTCTTCGGAGTGGAGGGCGGGATATAAATCCAATATCATCATCATCATCATCATCATCATCATCATCATCATCATCATCATCATCATCATCTTCTTCTTCTTCTTCTTCTTCATCTTCTTCTTCTTCTTCTTCATCTTCTTCTTCTTCTTCTTCTTCTTCTTCTTCTTCTTCTTCTTCATGGTTCTCATGGCAGCCATGACGTCCAGAATCTAATAGGATCCCTAATCTGTACCAGGCACTCATCTCAGGACTTTTTAAAAAAGGTAAAGGTAGACCCCTGTGCAAGCACCAGTCGTTCCCGACTCTGGGGTGCTGTCTCATCACGATGTTTTCACTACAGACTTTTTCATGGGGTGGTTTGCCATTGCCTTCCCCAATCCTCTACACTTTCCCTCCTGCAAGCTGGATCCTCATTTTACTGACATTGGAAGGATGGGAGGCTGAGTCAACCTGGAGCCGGCTACCTGAACCCAGCTTCCACCGGGATCGAACTCAGGTTGTGAGCAGAGAGCTCAGCTGCTTTACTGTTCTGTCTGCATTGGGTATCTGTTGATAGGGAAAAGCTCATGGGTAAGAATATGTCACATGAACACACGATGCTACCTTATACTGAATCAGGCCAGTGGCCCACCCAGGTCAGAACTGTCCACTCAGACTGGCAAGGGTGCTCCAGGGTTTCAGGCAGAGGTCTTTCACATCATCTGTCACCTGGAGATGCCAGGGACTGGATTTAGGACCTTCTGGATGCCAAGCTGTACCACTATGCCAGTCCCCTCCCCTTTCCCCACAATCCACAAATTTGGAACTGGTAAAGCTAATCCCCAGATGATGCTAGGAGAGGATATCTAATCTACACATCCAGATTTCAGTGATGTCTGCCAGAACAATCTGCTCTTCACGCCACCCGCCTGAGATTACAGAGGACTTGTTTTTCGCAAACCTGGCATTGTGCAACTCTAAGATCCAAGCAGAGGAATAGAAGAGATCTTCTCCGCCCACGTTTCTTTGGATGGGGCGGAGATTAGGCAGGCGAAAAGCAAATGCAATCATGTTCCCCAACATTCTTTTCAATAGCCACATCTGATTGCCCTGTGGAAGCCCTGGTTGAACTGTGAGTAGAAGAACAGAAATGCTTAGAGTAAACAAACAGCATCAGGTGTGAACAGACTGCCAAGGAAACTGAATCTGGCCTAATTTTAAGCTCCTCTCAGCCACCCCATTTCACCTCTTTCCCATTCCCAGCACTTGTGCCTATAACATTCTAAAAAAAAAAAAAAAATCATCCATTTTATAGGAGATGCTTGCTGACCCTCCATCATAACACATCCATATGCACTTTTTCATACTTCTTGCGATAGATATAATGAAGCACACACACACTTTCATACACAGGAACATGCCATGTTGGATCAGGCCAATGGCCCATCCAGTCCATCACTCTGCGTCACACAATGGTCAAAAAACCAGATGCCATCAAGAGGCCCACCAGTGGGGCCAGGGGACTAGAAGCCCTCCCACTGTGCCCCCACCAGCACCAAGAATACAGAGCACATAAGAGAAGCCATGTTGGATCAGACCAATGGTCCATCCAGTCCAACACTCTGTGTCACACAGTGGCCAAAAATACCAGGTGCCATCAGGAGGTCCACCAGTGGGGCCAGGACACTAGAAGCCCTCCCACTGTTGCCCTCCCCCCAAGCACCAAGAATACAAAGCATCACTGCCCCAGCCATAAGAACATCAGAGAAGCCATGTTGGATCAGGCCAATGGCCCATCCAGTCCAACACTCTGTGTCATACAGTGGCCAAAAAAACAGCTTTCTTTCTTTCTTTCTTTCTTTCTTTCTTTCTTTCTTTCTTTCTTTCTTTCTTTCTTTCTTAGAAAATAAGTTTATTGATGCTACTGGTTGAATTTATTTTCAGTGATGGATTTAATGCCATTTTTCATTTCATTACACCCTTTAAAAAAGGTAAAGGTAGTTCCCCGTGCAAGCACCGAGTTGTTACCAACCCATGGAGTGACGTCACATCAGGACGTTTTCTTCGCAGACTTTTGACAGGGCGACTTGCTATTGCCTTCCCCAGTCATCTACACTTTCCACGCAGCAAGCTGGATCCTCATTTGACCGACCTCAGAAGGATGGAAGGCTGAGTCAACCTTGAGCCGGCTACCTGAACCCAGCTTCCACTGGGATCAAACTCAGGTTTTCCTCCCTATTATTTGAGGCCATGTCTCTGGAGGCAGATCCTGACTGGTAGGAAAGAAAGGAATCTGAGCATCTGACTAGGGGAGTGGGAGTGTGGGAGAAGCTTGGTTCAAGATCTCTCACTGATAGGACTGTCACTTTTGAAATCAGTCCCCACCCTTCATTGTGTGGGGCGGATCCAGGTATAAAGAAACAAGTTGCATTCTAGTTTCAACCGAATCTTTTTTTTAAAAAAATGACCACAATAATTGCTTTCTAACAAGTTAAATTTCTAATAGCATATGTAATGTCACGGTGGATTTAATTTAATTTTTAATCCAATTTACTTTTAAGATTTCTATCCTGCCCTATACTGCAAGCGGGCTCAGGGTGGCTTACAACAATAAAACAACAGGCCTTAAATAATACCATAAAAAAACAGACATTACAAAACCGGAGCAGCAAAAAAACAGACATTACAGTTACAGAGCAGACATAGGCGGTAAACAGCATGTGGCTGATGGCTAACAGCATAACATAACACCATAAAGGTGAAATGTTGGGGGAAGCGAGGACGCCCGCTGGATTCATTGAAAGCCTGGCGGAAGAGCTTAGATCTGATTGGGTTTATTGTAGATAATTACAACTTAACTGGTTGCCATTGAGAGAGAAAGTTAGGGGAGGATAGGTTTCTTTACATCCAGATGTGTCCATTTACACAAGGGGCCCCCAAGGTAGTACCCGTGAATGTCAAGGTACCAAATTTTGAAAGTGGGTGGGGCTTGGTGGCGCTTTTGCCCTGCAATGCTTCTGATTGGACACTGGAGATCTGATTGACTGTGCAGGCTTTAAAAAACACTGCAAAAGGAGCACAAGGATCTTCTTTACTGTGTGACTGAAGGTGAGCTACGGCAGCCATTCTGTGGGCGACTCCGCCTCCCGGAGTGGCCATCTTGTGGCTTCATGCACCCCCCTGGGACAAAATTCTATTGGTGCCTGAAGATTCAAAATGGTTGGGGACCCCTGATGTACTCACACCGTAGAGCTGAGATGCATTAGCCCCCTTGCTTACAGATCTGAGGGTTGCCAACCTCCAGGTGGTGGCTGGATATTTCCTGGGATTACAAGTGATCGTGGATGGAGAGCCAGTTTGGTGTAGTGGTGAAGTGTGCGGACTCTTATCTGGGAGAACCGGGTTTGATTCCCCACTCCTCCACTTGCACCTGCTAGCATGGCCTTGGGTCAGCCATCGCTCTGGCAGAGGTTGTCCTTGAAAGGGCAGCTGCTGGGAGAGCCCTCTCCAGCCCCACCCACCTCACAGGGTGTCTGTTGTGGGGGAGGAAGATAAAGGAGATTGTGAGCCGCTCTGAGACTCTTCGGAGTGGAGGGCGGGATATAAATCCAATATCTTCATCTACCTCACAGGGGGTCTGTTGTGGGGGAGGAAGGGAAAGGAGATTGTGAGCCGCTCTGAGACTCTTCGGAGTGGAGGGCGGGATATAAATCCAATATCTTCTTCTTCTTCTTCTCCAGGTGATAAGAGATCAACTCACCGGAAGAAAATGGGCATTTTGGAAAGTGGTCTCTATTATAGCATTAGACCCACTGAAGTCCCTCCCCTCCCCGAACTGCACCCTCTTTGGGCTCCACCCCCAAATCTCCAGGTATTTTCTAATCCGAAGTTGTCAACCCTAATCTGAGAGAAGGGGCTGAAATCTCGCCAGTCCTAGTGCGCGTTAACATTTTTAAAAGCGTCCTGCAGGGGTCATTTCTTAGTAAAATAGGTGGTGGAGCTCATTAGCATATTACTCATTAGCATATGCCACCACCACCACCACCACCCCAGCTGAAAGCAACCCGATGCAAGAAAGGAGAGCCCTGAACAAGTGGGGCCTGCTTGGGCTGGCTAGAGATCTACCAGGGGTAGGGAATGCTGGCTCTCCAGATGCTTTTTGCCTACAACTCCCATCAGCCCCAGCCAGCATGGCCAATGGCTGGGGCTGATGGGAGTTGTAGGCAAAAAACATCTGGCGAGCCAATGTTCCCTACCCCTGAGAGCCCAAGCAGGCCTCGCTCACCTGGGGCTCTCCTTGCCCACCTCCCCCCAGTCAAAAGACCAGAAAGCCACCCGCCTTCCAAATTCACATAAGAAGTGGAGAAAGGGTGGTGTGGGCTTCTCCAGGGGTTGATGAGGGCTGCTGGGGGTGTGGCAAAGCCCCTGGTGGCTGGTTGGCTGCCCGCTCTCCTAATCCAGGGATTGTTATGCAGCTGCACCTACTATTCAATGGACAAGGTCAGTGGGGAGGAGGAGGGGGAACCCTCAAAAAAGTTCAGGAGCTGTACTCTTGTGAGCTCCTGCTGAATCTGAGCCCTCGTCCTCAGTCTCTCCCCTAAATCTAGGACCGGGGCATCAGAGAATATCGATTGTTTCTGATATAGAAAGAGCAGTGCAGCAAAGAGTGAATCCACAAGCATGGGGGGTGTTGTATCAACCACCTCCAAACTTATATATGGCTTGTTTTAAGATTTAGAGGGCTAGAGTGGGATTGAGTGGAAGCGTTCTTTCATAAATTACAGGTGTGCTTTGTAACTACGGTTGCCAGCTCTGGGTTGGGAAATACCTGGAGATTTTGGGGGTGGAACTTGAGGAGGTGGGGCTTGTGGAGGGGAGGGACTTCAGTGGGGTACAGCGCCATAGACTCCACCCTCCAAAGCAGCCATTTTCCCCAGGGGATAGATATTCTCTTTTCTCAAGATCAGTTGTAAGAGTGAGAAATCTCCAGAGCCCACCTGGAGGCTATTGACATCAACGAGAGGTCACTGGTAAATGAATAAACACACAACCATGAATGGTTATACTGACCAATTGCCCCGTGGCGCAAGAGTGGTAACGCTGCAGTACTGCGGTCTGAACTCTCTGCTCATGACCTGAGTTTGATTCTGGCAGAAGCTGGATTCAGGTAGCCGGCTCCAGGTTGACTCAGCCCTCCATCCTTCTGAGGTCAGTCAAATGAGTCCCCAGCTTGCTGAGGGGAAAGCGTAGATGACTGGGGAAGGTGATGGCAAACCCCCCCGTAAAAAGTCTGCTGTGAAAACGTTGCGATGCGACGTCACCCCAGAGTCAGAAACGACCGGTGCTTGCACAGGGGACCTTTCCTTTTTTCCCATTACAATGCAACAATATGGTTATAGGGACCAACACACCTATTATTGTATTGTAATATAGTCTTAGTAATTGTTGGTCCCGATCACCGTTTGTGGTTGTGTGTTTATTCGTTCACCCACCTGGAGGTTGGCAACCCTATTTGTAACTGACTTTTCCTTAACGTTACCAAGCCCTCTTTGGCAATCTCGAGGTCTGTTTTGTTCCGTCCGTGTAATTACATTGAGACATCCCTTGCGCCGTAAGAGGAACACCCAGCTAGTTACCATATCCCAGCATTATATAGCCTTCCACATTATTGGAAGGGTGTGCCAGGCTCTTAGCAGCACCACAACCCCCTCAGTTGATCCCGTGCGTTCTTATTGTCTTCGAAAAGCATCCCATGCGTTCTCGCTTTCCTCTTATGGAACCTGTGGGGAAGGAGGCAAAATTCACAAGGTAAGGGCTACGGCTTAGGACGTGCGGCCGGGCAGGAGGGCGGAGATGTACAAGTGGAAACGGCTTCTGGGCTTCAGATCTGGGAGCGGGCCAGGGATTCAGTGGGAGCTCACAGGAGCACAGCTCCTGAACCTTTCTGAGAGTTCCACCTCCTCTTTCCCACCTTGTCCACTGCATAGGCGGTGCAGCTGCATAACAATCCCCGGATGAGCTCCACCGACCTGTTTTTCTACAAAGTGACCCTTGTCTGGAAGCAACGATTAAAAGGAATCTGTGATGCTGCAAAAGCCACGGGTAGGGGTGTTAATGGAGATCCCCTGGAATTACAGCTCAGATTGCAGAAGATCGGTTCCTTGGGAGAAAGTGGAAGCTTTGCAGGGTGGGCTCTATGGCACCGTACAGCATCGAGGCCCCTGTCCTTCCCAGGCTCCATTCCCAAATTTCCAGGAGCTTCCCAACGCAGATCTGGCAACCCGACCTCCCCCATCCCCTGCCATCTCCGGTAACACTGGCAACTGTTAGGGTTGCCAAGTCTAGTTAAAGAAATATCTGGGGATTTTGGAGGTGGAGCCAAAAGACTTTGGGGGTGGAGTCAGGAGCCAGGTGGTGACAATCATAATTGAACTCCAAAGGGAGTTCCGGGCATCACATTTAAAGGGACGGCACACCTTTTCAATGCCTTCTCTCCATTTGGAAATAATGGAGAGGGGCATCTTCATTTGGGGTTCATAGAATTGGACCCCCTGGTCCAATCATTTTGAAAGTTGGAGGATAGTTTGGGGAGAGGCACTGGACACTATGCTGCAAATTTGGTCCCTCTATCTCAAAACATCCCCTACCCCCGAGCCCCGGATACCCACAGATCAATTTTCCATTATACTCTATGGGAATCGGTCTCCACAGGGAATAATGGAGTGTCTAGCAGACATTTCCCACCCCCGCTTTCTGATGACCCTGAAGTGGGGAGATGACCCTGAAGTGGGGATCCCTTGCCCCCACCTGGGGACTGGCAACCCTAGCCACTGTAGATATGGTTTAACACTTGAGGGTAGGTCACAGAGCGTAGTGCAAGGGCTTGGAGCAGCGTTAAAGTTTCAGGGAATGTGTTCAAGATTGCCTGGGGATTAGGAAGATTTTAGACCTAGAAGACCTTTCGCCAAATGCAAGAGGCAGGCCTCATTTTCGGCAGGAGCTCACAGGAGCAGAGCTCCAGAACCTCTAAATTTTATTGTGCTCTTTCTTTCTCGCCCCCCACCCCCAATAATTGCTTCTGAGCACCATTGTTCACACCCCCTGTGAGAATTTTGCTGAACTCTTAAGATTTGACAAACTTTCTAATATCCTTCTCCCACAAAAATGGGGAAATGACCGAAACCTATAAGGCAGACAAGAGCCCCATGCCACAGAGTGGTAACGCTGCAGTACTGCAGTCCTAAGCTCTGCTCACGACCTGAGTTCGATCCCAGCGGAAGCTGGGTTCAGGTAGACGGCTCGTGGTTGACTCAGCCTTCCATCCTTCTGAGGTTGGTCAAATGAGCACCCAGCTTGCTGGGAGGAAAGTGTAGATGACTGGGGAAGGCGATGGCAAACCACCCCGTAAAAAAGTCTGCCATGAAAACGTTGTGAAAGCAACGTCACCCCAGAGTCAGAAACGACTGGTGCTTGCACAGGTGACCTTTCCTTTCCTTTCCTTTCCTTTCCTTTCCTTTCCTTTCCTTTCCTTTCCTTTCCTTTCCTTTCCTTTCCTTTCCTTTCCTTTCCTTTCCTTTCCTTTCCTTTCCCTTCCCTTCCCTTCCCTTCCCTTCCCTTCCCTTCCCTTCCCTTCCCTTCCCTTCCCTTCCCTTCCCTTCCCTCCCCTCCCCCTCCCCCTCCCCCTCCCCCTCCCCCTCCCCCTTCTTTCTCTCTCCGCCCCCCCTCCCAAATACTTGCTTCTGGGCTCCCTTGTTCAAACCCCCTGCGAGAATTTTGCTGAACTCTAAGATTTGACAAACTTTCTAATATCTTTCCCCCACAAAAAATGGTGAAATAACCGAAACCTACTGTATAAAGCAGACAGATGGAAATCTTCCTCATGCCACTCTGGCCCCATAGGAGAAAGTAATTTAAAAAGTATGAGGGGAGTCAGGTTTTATCATGGCAATTATAATTCAGGAAGCATTTTCAGGTTTATGCTGGGCTGATATAATTTAGTACACCTTCTGGTGATGTTAGGGGTGGTCTGTGCAAATTAGTTATGCAAATGAGTTGTGCTAAGGAGCTCTGGCATCTCTTTTTCTATGAAATGCCCCATGGCAAGAGGGATAAAGATTTGGGTTGCCATCTTTTAAGCTCACCCTTCTAGCTGTTCCTTGAATATCAGCTTGATCCTCTTGATTGTGTTCAGTTTTGGGCACCACATTTTAGGAAGGATATAGACAAGCTGGAACGGGTCCAGAGGAGGGCAATGAAGATGGTGAGGGGACTGGAGACCAAGTCCTATGAGGAAAGGGTGAAGAAGCTGGGCATGTGTATCCTGGAGAGGAGGCGGTTGAGAGGTGATAGGATCACCATCTTCAAGTACTTGAAGAGAGGAGGGTGTGGAATTGTTTTCTGTGGTCCCAGAAGGTAAGACCAGAACCAATGGGTTGAAATTAAATCAAAAGAGTTTCCTGCTCAACATTCCTGACTGTTAGAGCAGTTCCTCAGTGGACCAGGCTTCCTCAAGAGGGCTCTCCTTCCTTGGAGGTTTTTAAACAGAGGCTAGAGGGCCATCTGACAGCAATGAGGATCCTGTGAATTTAGGGGGAGGCATTTATGAGTTTCCTGCATTGTGCAGGGGGTCAGTCTAGATGACCCTGGAGGTCCCTTCCGACTTTATGGTTCTATGATTCTAAGCAATTATCAGGTTACATTGTTGTACGTTATGCCATAGACAGCTTCAGTGGCCAATTTCCATCCATTAAATCTCTCTGAAGGGGACAGAGCCCTGATCAGGCTGCCTCAGGTTAACCCGACCTCATCAGATCTTGGAAGCTATGCAGAGTCCGTCATAGTTAGTCCGTGGATGGGAGACCACCCAAGATGTCCAGGGTCGCTACGCAGAAGCAGGCAATGACAACGGCCCCTTGTCTGGAAAACCCCAAGAGGTTGTCATCCATCGTCTGCAACTTGACCGCACTTTCCAGCGTGGGGGCTGGTCTTTGGCAATGTGCTCTGCATGTCAACAGCTCCGTCTATCTGCCCATCTATCTAATTTTCATTCTGCCTTAGCATGCTGTTAGTCCTCAGCTGCGTGCTGTTTACCGCTGATGTCTGTAAGACTGTTGACTGGGCTGCTCCTGTTTTGCAATGTGTGTTTTTATGATATTATTTTAACTCTGTTGTTTTATTGTTGTAAGCCGTCCTGAGCCCGCTTGCAGGATAGGGTGGGATATAAATCTAAAAGATTAAATTAAATTAAAGGTAATAGGGAATTGCGGTTGTGGTGATAAGGGAAATTGTTAGATGCATCCTCTTACATTGGCTAAGGAATGGTAAGAACATAAGAGAAGCCATGTTAGATCAGGCCAATGGCCCATCCATTACAACAGTCTGTGTCACACAGTGGCCAAAAACCCCAAGTGCCTCAGGAGGTCCATCAATCGGTTCAGGACACTAGAGACCCTCCCACTGTGTCCCTCCCCCCAAAAAAAGCACCAAGAATACAGAGTATCACTGCCCCAGACAGAGAGTTCCAACAGCCACTGATGGACCTCTGCTCCAGATGTTTATCCAATCCCCTCTTGAAGGTGTCTATGCTTGTAGCCACTGCCACAGGAGGTGGCAGTGAATTCCATGTGTTAATCACCCTTTAGGTGAAAAAGTATTTCCTTTTATCCATTCTAACCTCAATTTCATGGAGTGCCCACGAGTTCTAGTATTGTGAGACAAGGAGAAAAGGACTTCTTTCTCTACCTTCTCTATCCCTTGCATAATCTTGTAAACCTCATGTCTATCATTTCTGGACATTACATGGAGGTGGATTAGCTGAAAGAGGAGCCTGTAGAAACTGCTGGGTCATTCCAGAGATGGAAATTGGGATCAGAAATTACCTTTGATTGTGGTCCTGGTTTGGCCTTGAGGGCTTTGTTGAACCCCCAATGATGTGTTCTGTGGATGCTAATGGTTCCCAGCAGATGGTCTCTTGATGGCCTCTGTATGCACTGGTTCTTTTACCCCTGTACCCCCTTCTTCAAACTCTTTACTGCACGTTTTTGTCGTAATTGTGCAGTCCTGCTGGGAGTTGGGCCTTCATGATTTTCATATTTACAGATGGGGAACTGAGGCTGTGAAGGATAATGGCTTCCCTAAGCCTACTCAGGGGAGGGAAGGCAGCATGGTATGGCCTGATCTCATCAGATCTCAGAAGCTAAGCAGGGTCAGCTCTGGTTGGTATTTGGATGGAGGACTCCAAGGAAGACTCTGCAGAGGAAGGCGATGGCCAACCACCTCTGCTTCTCAATTGCCTTGAATGCCCCTTGCTGGGGTCACCATAAGTCATGGATGGGAGACCACCAAGGAAGGCTCTGCAGAGGAAAGCCCTGGCCAACCACCTCTGCTTCTCCCTTGCCTTGAAAGCCCCTTGCTGGGGTCACCATAAGTCTTGGATGGGAGACCTCCAAGGAAGGCTCTGCAGAGGAAGGCCATGGCCAACCACCTCTGCTTCTCCCTTGCCTTGAATGCCCCTTGCTGGGGTCACCATAAGTCTTGGATGGGAGACCTCCAAGGAAGACTCTGCAGAGGAAAGCCCTGGCCAACCACCTCTGCTTCTCCCTTGCCTTGAAAGCCCCTTGCTGGGGTCACCATAAGTCTTGGATGGGAGACCTCCAAGGAAGACTCTGCAGTGGAAGGCAATGGTCAACCACATCTGCTTCTCACTTGCCTTGAATGCCCCTTGCTGGGGTATCTGTAAGTCTTGGATGGGAGACCACCAAGGAAGGCTCTGCAGAAGAATGCAATGGCAAAACATCTCTGCTTCTGCCTTTCCTTGGAAACTCCTTGCTGGGGTCACCATAAGTTGGATGGGAGACCACCAAGGAAGACTCTATAGGAGAAGGCAATGGCATACCATTTCTGCTTCTCACTTGCCTTAAAAGCCCCTTGCTGGGGTTGCCATAAGTCTTACATAGAAGATTACCAAGTAAGATTGTGCAAAGGAAGTGCTTCTCACTTGCCTCCAAAGTCCCTTGCTGGAGTTGCCATAAGTCTTGGAAGAGAGACCATCAAGGAAGACTCTGCAGAGGAAAGCAATGGCCAACCACTTCTGCTTCTCGCTTGCTTTGAAAACATCTTGCTGGATTTGCCATAAGTCTTGGATGGGAGACCTCCAAGGAAGACTCTGCAGTGGAAGGCAATGGTCAACCACATCTGCTTCTCCCTTGCCTTGAAAACCCCGTACTGGGGTAACTGTAAGTCTTGGTAGGGAGACCACCGAGGAAGGCTCTGCAGAGGAAGGCAATGGCCAACCACCTCTGCTTCTCCCTTGCCTTGAAAGCCCCTTGCTGGGATCACCATAAGTCTTGGATGGGAGACCTCCAAGGAAGACTCTGCAGTGGAAGGCAATGGTCAACCACATCTGCTTCTCACTTGCCTTGAAAACCCCGTACTGGGGTAACTGTAAGTCTTGGTAGGGAGACCACCGAGGAAGGCTCTGCAGAGAAAAGCGATGGCCAACCACTTCAGCTTCTCACTTGCTTTGAAAACATCTTGCTGGATTTGTTGTAAGTCTTGGGTGGGAGACCACCAAGGAAGGCTCTGCAGAAGAAGGCAATGGCAAAACATCTCTGCTTCTGCCTTTCCTTAGAAAATCCTTGCTGGGGTCACCATAAGTTGGATGGGAGACCACCAAGGAAGACTCTGTAGGAGAAGGCAATGGCATACCATCTCTGCTTCTCCCTTGCCTTGAAAGTCCCTTGCTGGGGTTGCCATAAGTCTCAGATAGGAGACCACCAAGGAAGTCTCTGCAAAGGAAGACCATGGCAAACCACCTCTGCTTCTCCCTTGCATTGAAAGCCCCTTGCCAGGGTCGCCACGAGTCAACTGCAACTTGATGGCACTTTACACACCCACAAGTCTACCCAGAATATGGCCAGGATGAGAATCAGATGAAGAACTTTCTTTGCTACTGTGCTACCTCTGTTCCTCAGGTTGTATACAAGAAAGTTTTGAAGTCTGCAACCCAACCGTCTTATGTAATGTACTCATAATAATGGAGCTGGTATGAGGATTAATGAGTCTGGAATGCACCTTACTTTGAATACTCGACGTAAACAATTAGATTTGAGTCCAGTGGCACCTTAAAAACCAACACCAAACCAACACCAAAACAGCCCCCCCAGAGCCCCAGATACTCGGGGATCAATTCTCCATTATTTCCTATGGGAATAAGTCTCCATAAGGAATAATAGAGTTCCCGGCAGACATTTCCCTCCCCTCCCCCCTTTCTGATGACCCTGAAGCGGGGGGAGGGCCTCCAAACAGGGGGGATCCTCTGCCCCCACCTGAGGATTCACAGAAAAATAAAGCACAAAGCTCACGGTTCCAACACACTGCAAGATTCATAGAGCAGAAAAACAGTTGCAAATAAATCACATCTGACCTGCAACTCAGTCGCAATAGGAAAACATGAACTTGCAACAAAGAAAACAAGGCAGAGTGCTGCGCGGTTTCGTGTAGGCTGCGTCCTGGCTGCTAGTTCTTTAAGAGTCCAAGCTCAAATTTCTCCAGCAGCCGTGCGAATGAAACTTCCTGCACTGCAAGTCCTGAGCAATGAAAGGTGAGTCCCAAAAAGAGATCAGAAGTGCAACAGTGGGGGGCTGGGGTTTTTTTAAGGTAAGGCACCAATTGTTCTGTATAGCCGCCAGTGCCTCTCCCCAAAATACACCCAAAGTTTCAAAACGATTGGACCAGGGGGTCCAATTCTATGAGCCCCCAAAGAAGGTGCCCCTATCCTTCATTATTTCCAATGGAGGGAAGGCATTTAAAAGGTATGCGGTCCCTTTCAATGTGATGGCCAGACCTCCTTTTGGAGTTCAGTTATGCTTGTCACACCATTGCTCCTGGCTCCACCACCAAAGTCCCCAGTTATTTCTTGAATTGGACTTGGCAACCCTAGAAGAAGTCCTGCTTGCATCCATTTATTTGACAGTTCATGGATACTACAAGAAATACTGAGAATCTTACTGGAACTAGAGGAGTCCAACAATTGGTTGTAGTGTATATGTGATAGTGTAGAACTCCTGTACTTTTTGGAGCAATTAGGTGCATCATATTTCAGTGGAAGGTGTCTGAGTATTATGCATTGCTTTTGGGTTGCTATTATGAATGGAAGGTAGGACCAGAACCAATGGCTTGAAATTAAATCAGAAGAGTTTCCGGCTCAACACTAGGAAGAACTTCCTGACCGTTAGAGTGATTCCTCGGTGGAACAGGCTTCCTCGGGAGGTGGTGGGCTCTCCTTCCTTGGAGGTTTTTGAACAGAGGCTGGATGGCCATCAGACAGCGATGAAGATCCTGTGAATTTGGGGTAGGTATTTCTGGGTTTCCTGCATTGTGCAGGGGGTTGGACTAGATCAGGGGTGGCCAATGGTAGCTCTCCAGATGTTTTCCCCCCTACAACTCCCATCAGCTCCAGCCAGCATGGCCAATGGCTGGGGTGATGGGAGTTGTAGGCAAAAGAACATCTGGAGAGCTACCGTTGGCCACCCCTGGACTAGATGACCCTTCCAACTCTATGATTCTATGAATTGCACCTTCTGTCAGAGAAGTTCTGTCTTCAAAGTCAAGATAGTCAACGGCATCTTGAATCAGTCACTCAAGTGTATATAGTTTAAAATATCCTTGGCATGAAGATTAGTTCGTTATTAGCAGGCATGGATCCTTTTTTATTTAGATGCTTCCTAATGACACCGGGTTGGGGCATACAAATTTCTCCACTGGAGAAAAGAGGAGGATTTGGGGGCCCATCTGGATATAGAATCCATGTGGGATAGAAGCTGCAGTGAGAAGGGGAATTGGGCAGGATCGAATGGGAAAGCTGGTAGGATCCAGCTCATTCTGTGGTAACTATTCTGACAGAATCTCCCCTTGTGGCCTTAATAGGATAGAGCAAGGGTGGCCAACGGTAGCTCTCCAGATGTTTTTTGCCTACAACTCCCATCAGCTCCAGCCAGCATGGCCAATGGTTGGGGTGATGGGAGTTGTAGGCAAAAAAACATCTGGAGAGCTACTGTTGCCCACCCCTGGACTAGATGACCCTTCTAACTCTATGATTCTATGAACTGCACCTTCTGTCAGAGAAGTTCTGTCTTCAAAGTCAAGATTGTCAACGGCAATCAAGTGTATATAGTTTAAAATATCCTTGGCATGAATCCAGCTCATTCTGTGGTAACTATTCTGACAGAATCTCCCCTTGTGGCCTTAATAGGATAGAGCAGGAGTGGCCAACGGTAGCTCTCCAGATGCTTTTTTGCCTACAACTTCCATCAGCCCCAGCCATTGGCCATGATGACTGGGGCTGATGGGAGTTGTAGGCCAAAACCTCTGTAGAGCTACCGTTGGCCACCCCTGGGATAGAGACATCCTGCCATGCCCTGCTTGAACGCAGGATTTTTGAGAATATAAGAAATAACGATATGAAGACACCGCACTGTTCCACTGCACCCTGGAAACCTGGGCTCTTTTGCTCTGCTATAAGCACCCTATAAGTAGAGAAAGAAGTCCTTTTCTCCCTTTCTCACAATAGGAGAACTTGTGGGCATTCAATGAAATTGCTGAGCAGTCAGGTCGAAATGGATAAAAGGAAGTCCTTC
Source organism: Heteronotia binoei (assembly GCF_032191835.1). NCBI lineage: Eukaryota > Metazoa > Chordata > Lepidosauria > Squamata > Gekkonidae > Heteronotia > Heteronotia binoei. The sequence goes on from NC_083232.1 coordinate 12,926,974, forward strand.
TTCACCCAAAGGGTGATTAACGTGTGGAATTCACTACCACAGGAGGTGGTGGCGGCCACAAGCATAGCCAGCTTTAAAAGGGGATTGGATAAAAATATGGAGCAGAGGTCCATCAGTGGCTATTAGCCACAGAGTATTGTTGGAGCTCTCTGTCTGAGGCAGTGATGCTCTGTATTCCTGGTGCTCGGGGAGGGGGGGGAGCACAGTGGGAGGGCTTCTAGTGTCCTGGCCCAACTGATGGACCTTCTGATGCCCCCTGGGCTTTTTGGCCACTGTGTGACACAGAGTGTTGGACTGGATGGGCCATTGGCCTGATCCAACATGGCTTCTCTTATGTTCTTATGTGACACAGAGTGTTGGAATGGAGGGGCCACTGGCCTGATCCAACATGGCTTCTCTTATGTTCTTATGTGACACAGAGTGTTGGACTGGATGGGCCATTGGCCTGATCCAACATGGCTTCTCTTATGTTCTTATGTGACACAGAGTGTTGGACTGGATGGGCCATTGGCCTGATCCAACATGGCTTCTCTTATGTTCTTATGTGACACAGAGTGTTGGACTGGATGGGCCTTTGGCCTGATCCAACATGGCTTCTCTTATGTTCTTATGTGACACAGAGTGTTGGACTGGAGGGGCCACTGGCCTGATCCATCATGGCTTCTCTTATGTTCTTATGTGACACAGAGTGTTGGACTGGATGGGCCATTGGCCTGATCCAACATGGCTTCTCTTATGTTCTTATGTGACACAGAGTGTTGGACTGGATGGGCCATTGGCCTGATCCAACATGGCTTCTCTTATGTTCTTATGTGACACAGAGTGTTGGACTGGATGGGCCTTTGGCCTGATCCAACATGGCTTCTCTTATGTTCTTATGTGACACAGAGTGTTGGACTGGATGGGCCTTTGGCCTGATCCAACATGGCTTCTCTTATGTCCTTATGACCCTAAGCTTGACTTTAGAGATTGCAAAATCTGTCTCAGTCCTTTAAGCTCTTGCATCAGGAAAATGAGAAGCAAGTATCTCCTTTTGCTCAAGAGCTGTGACTCGATGAGCTTCTAAGGATATAAAAGGAAAGGAAGGGAAGGCGCGTCATGAAAGCACAGGTTTGTTTATTTTCAAAGAAAGTTGTTATAAATTGCTTAGAAAAGATAAAAACGACAAAGGAATATTGGATACAGGAAAAATCAAGTTATGGAGTTACTCTGGGGAAAAAAAACACATTTACAAATGGCAAACGCCACAGAACACATTGCTGCATGAAGTATGGAAGCTGGATAAGCCAACTGTCAGGTTCTACGATGCTGAAGACATGAGATGTCCGCCATGAGACACAGCCCTTCCCCACCCCTGCAACTTTGATTCATGCTGAGACTTTTTGAGGAAGCCTGTCTGATCTGGAGGGCCCAGGTTCACCAGCCTCATCAGATCTTGAACACTAGGCAGGATCGGCCCTGGGTAGTATTTGGATCATGGGAGACCACCAAGGAGGTCCAGGGCCTCTACAGAGAAGAAGGCAATGGCATTTCACCTCTGTTCATCCTCTTGTCTTGCAAATGCTACTGGGATCACCTTAAGTTGGCTATGGCTTGATGGACCTTTCCACCACCATCACCTCACTAAGGGGAATTTATTTATCCACGATCAGGGCCTTTTTTTGCAGCAGGAACTCCTTTGCATATTAGGCCACACCAGGGAGCTCACAGGAGCACAGCTCCTGAACCTTTCTGAGAGTTCCACCTCCTCCTTCTGAGAGTTCCACCTCCTTGCCCATTGAACAGTAGGTGCAGCTGCATAACAATCCCTGGATGAGCTCCACCACAGAATCAACCTAATCTTTATAGCAATCATTGCTCAGTTCATTCCAAGGAATCCTGGTGAAATAGTTGTGCAATTGATCGACGTCTCTCGATATATGCAGCCAGCAATCCGAAAGGTTGAAAAGAACAAGGTCGTACTGGAACCCTCGTTTTGCACAGGCTTCTTCGAGCTGCAAAAATCCTTTTTGCAACATTTTCATACCCTGGGCAAAAAATGCCATTCCATTACAACATTGAAAGGCACTTGAATAATGCTATTCAAGTGTCTTTCAATGTTGTAATGGAATGAACCGAGCTATGATTGCTATAAAGACTGGATTGATTCTTGGTGAACACGTTCCCTTTTTTGCTAAGAACTAATTGTATGGTCTATCATGAGCTAATATATGCTTTTGTAATTGCTGAATTGTTTGGTGAGTTTGTTGGTTGTGTGGAGGCTGGTTTCCACAGAAAGCCTTGTGCTTTGGATTTCTCTGCCACACGTTGGCAACCCTATGTGTCAGCCGGTGCCAGAAACAGAAACCTGGGCACCTACTTTCTATCAAGCCTTATCGTCAATGGCATATGTTAAGGTTGATTCTGGGGCAGGATTTTAAGTGAGTGATGTATAGAACCGCCCTGTATGCTCTTGAGCAGTTGAGCAGCAGGAGAAATTGGGGGGGGGGCGTATGACATCACAGACATGCCAACCTCATTTCCAGTTCATAGAATCATAGAGTTGGAAGGGACCTCCAGGGTCATCTAGTCCAACTCCCTGCACAATGCAGGGAATTCATAAATACATCTCCCATACACACTCCCAGTGACCCTTGTTGCATGCCAAGAAGACGGCAAAAACCCTCCAGGATCCCTGATCAAGCTGGTCTGGAGAAAAATTGCTTCCTGACCCCACAGTGGTGATCAACATTTCCTTCGGCATATAAGAAAGGGCCACAAAAGGTTGTCACACCTGTGACACTCTAGGAATTTTCCCAGTCCTTATGGTCATAACTATAGAGATTGGAGAAATGCCTAAGCCATTGCTGATGTAGTGACGCTGAATGATGGAGAGCCAGTTTGGTGTAGCAGTTAAGTGTGAGGACTCTTATCTGGGAGAACTTCCCCACTCCTCCACTTGCACCTGCTAGCATGGCCTTGGGTCAGCCATAGCTCTGGCAGAGGTTGTCCTTGAAAGGGCAGCTGCTGAGAGAGACCTCTCCAGCCCCACCCACCTCACAGGGTGTCTGTTGTGGGGGAGGAAGGGAAAGGAGATTGTGAGCCGCTCTGAGACTCTTCAACATATATGTGAAGCTGCTTTATACTGAATCAGACCTTTGGTCCATCAAAGTCAGTATTGTCTACTCAGACTGGCAGTGGCTCTCCATGGTCTCAAGCTGAGGTTTTTCACGCCTACTTGCCTGGACCCTTTTTAGTTGGAGATGCCGGGGATTGAACCTGAGACCTTCTGCTTACCAAGCAATGCTCTACCACTGAGCCACCGTCCCTCCCTTCGGAGTGGAGGGCGGGATATCAATCCAATATCTTCTTCTTCTTCCGGGCGACCACTCGGAAGTGACATCACCACATCAGCAATGCTGTCCCTCCCCGCTTCCCACCTCTCTCCATCCCCAAATCCCAGAGGTTGCCAGAGGCCCATTTGGTCTTAAACAACATTGAGGTTTTAGAAACCTTCATAGCTTGCAATTAAGCATGTGCAACAGGATCGGTTCAATATTGGCCAACGTCTTATCTCACTATGGATGCTAATTTTCCGCCCTAAGCATTTCTCCGCCACTGTAAACAAGCAGATTACGATGTGCACAACACCTTTGCGTCCTGAGTCCCTTCTTTGCATCGCCCCTCATACTTTCCGACAGGGATTGAAGGACTCAGGGATCTCCATTCCTCCTGACACAATGGAACTTGGACTCTTGAAAGCGTAGGCCCCCGAAATCATGTTGGTATCTAAGGTGCCACTGGACGCGAATCTAATTGTTTACATCGAGTATTCAAAATAAGGTGCATTCCAGACTCATTAATCCCCATGCCAACTCCATTATTATGAGTGCATTACATAAGACAGTTGGGTACATGGCTTGCAGACTTCAAAACTTTCTTCCATATAACTTGAGGAACAGAGGTAGGACAGCAGTAAAGAAAGTTCTTCATCTGATCCCCATCCTGGCCATATTCTGGGTAGACTTGTGTGTGTGTAAAGTGCCATCAAGTTGCAGCTGACTCGTGGCGACCCCAGCAAGGGGCTTTCAAGGCTAGGGAGAAGCAGAGGTGGTCTGCCATGGCCTTCCTTTGCAGAGTCTTCCTTGGTGGTCTCCCATCCGAGACTTATGGCAACCCCAGCAAGGGACTATGGAGGCAAGTGAGAAGCACTTCCTCTGCACATAATTACTTGGTGGTCTTCTATTTAAAACTTATGGCAACCTCAGCAAGGGACTCACAAGGCAAGTGAGATGGTATGCCATTGCCTTCTCCTATAGAGTCTTCCTTGGTGGTCTCCCATCCAACTTATGGTGACCCCAGCAAGGAGTTTCCAAGGCAAGGGAGAAGCAGAGGTGGTTGACCATTGCCTTCCTCTGCAGAATTTTCCTTGGAGGTCTCTCATTTAACATGGTGACCCCAGCAAGGATTCTCCAGGGCAAGGGAGAAGCAGAGGTGTTTTGCCATTGCCTTCTTCTGCATAACCTTCCTTGGTGGTCTCCCATCCAAGACTTATGGCAAATCCAGCAAGATGTTTTCAAAGCAAATGAGATGCAGAAGTGGTTGGCCATTGCTTTGCTCTGCAGAGCCTACTCTGCAGGTAGGTGGTCTCCCTACCAAGAATTACAGTTACCCCAGCAAGAGGTTTTCAAGGCAAGGGAGAAGCAGATGTTGTTGACCATTGCCTTCCACTGCAGAGTCTTCCTTGGAGGTCTCTCATCCAAGACTTATGGCAAATCCAGCAAGATGTTTTCAAAGCAAGTGAGAAGCAGAGGTGGTTAGCCATTGCTTTCCTCTTCAGAGCCTTCCTTGGTGGTCTCCCTTCCAAGACTTACAGTTACCCCAGCAAGGGGCTTTCAAGGCAAGTGAGAAGCAGAGGTGGTTGGCCATTGCCATCCTCTGCAGAGTCTTCCTTAGAGTCCTCCATCCAAATACCAATCAGAGCTGACCCTGCTTAGCTTCTGAGATCTGACAAGATCAGGCTGTACCATGCTGCCTTCCCTCCCCTGAGTAGGTTTAGGGAAGAAGAAGAAGAACAAGACGTCATTGGATTTATATCTCACCCTATATTCTGAATCTCAGAGTCTCAAAGCGGTCACAATCTACTTTACCTTTCCCCCCCTGCAACAGGCACCCTGTGAGGTGGGTGGGGCTGAGAGAGCTCTCCCAGCAGCTGCCCTTTCAAGGACAACTCCTACGAAAGCTATGGCTGACCCAAGGCCATTCCAGCAGGTGCAAGTGGAGGAGTGGGGAATCAAACCTGGTTCTCCCAGATAAGAGTCCACGCACTTTATCACTACACCAAACTGGCTCTTATCCTTTACAGCCTCAGTTCCCCATCTGTAAATATGAAAATCATGAAGGCCCAATTTACAGCAGGACTGCAGGATTATGACAAAAATGTGCAGGAAATAATTTGAGAACTTAGATAAAGGGGGTATAGGGTTAAAAGAACTAGTGCATACAGAGGCCATCAAGAGACCATCTGCTGGGAACCATTAGCACCCATAGAGCACATCATTGGGGGTTCAACAAGGCCCTCAAGGCCAAACCAGGACCACAATCAAAGGTAATTTCTGATCCCAACTTCCATCTCTGGAATGACCCAGCAGTTTCTACAGGCTCCTCTTTCAACTAATCCACCCCATGTAATGTTCAGAAGTGATAGACATGAGGTTTACAAGATTATACATGGGACAGAGAAGGTAGAGAAAGAACTCTTTTTCTCTCTTTCTCACAATACAAGAACTTGTGGGCACTCCATGAAATTGAGGTTAGAATGGATAAAAGGAAATATTTCTTCACCTAAAGGGTGATTAACACATGGAATTCACTGCCACAGGAGGTGGCAGCGGCTACAAGCATAGACGGCGTCAAGAGGGGATTGGATAAACCTCTGGAGCAGAGGTCCATCAGTGGCTATTAGCTACGGCGAATTGTTGGGGCGAGTGATGCTCTGCATTCTTGGTGCTTGGGAGGGGCAAGAGTGTGAGGGCTTCTAGTGTCCTGGCCCCACTGATGGACCTCCTGAGGCACTTGGGTTTTTTAGCCACTGTGTGACACAAAGTGTTGTAATGGATGGGCCATTGGCCTGATCCAACATGGCTTCTCTTATGTTCTTATGTGACACAGAGTGTTGGACTGGATGGGCCATTGGCCTGATCCAACATGGCTTCTCTTATGTTCTTATGTGACACAGAGTGTTGGACTGGAGGGGCCACTGGCCTGATCCAGCATGGCTTCTCTTATGTTCTTATGTGACACAGAGTGTTGGACTGGAGGGGCCACTGGCCTGATCCAGCATGGCTTCTCTTATGTTCTTATGTGACACAGAGTGTTGGGCTGCATGGGCCATTGGTCTGATCCAACATGGCTTCTCTTATGTTCTTACCATTCCTTAGCCAATGTAAGAGGATGCATCTAACAATGGCCCTTATCACCACAACCGCAATTTCCTATTACCTTTAATTTAATCTTTTAGATTTATATCCCACCCTATCCCGCAAGCGGGCTCAGGGCGGCTTACAACAATAAAGCAACAGAGTTAAAATAATATCATAAAAACACACGTTGCGAAACAGGAGCAGCCCAGTCAACAGTCTTACAGACATCGGCGGTAAACAGCACGCAGCTGAGGACTAACAGCATGCTAAGGCAGAATGAAAATTAGATAGATGGGCAGATAGACGGAGCTGTTGACATGCAGAGCACATTGCCAAAGACCAGCCCCCACGCCGGAAAGTGCGGTCAAGTTGCAGACGATGGATGACAACCTCGTGGGGTTTTCCAGACAAGGGGCCGTTGTCGTTGCCTGCTTCTGCGTAGCGACCCTGGACATCTTGGGTGGTCTCCCATCCCAGGACTAACTATGACGGACTCTGCTTAGCTTCCAAGATCTGATGAGTTCGGGTTAACTTGAGGTAGCCTGATCAGGGCTCTGTCCCCTCTTTGTTTTTGCTTCCGCACCTGGGGATTGGCAACCCTCACCTTCCTTGTTTTGTAGAAAAAGCCCAGCAGGAGCTCCTCCATACCTTCCCCAGCATGCCTGCCGCAGCCCACGCACCAGAAAAGGCTGAAGCCATCAGGGAGATGTTCAAAGATGCCCCCCCCCTCATCTTCCCCAGCATGCCAGGCAAAGCCCTGGCCAGCCCAAGTGGAGCTCCACTCCTCTGCCAGTATCATAATGCCCCTGTATACATTGATGGTGTGGCCTCATTTGGAATATTGTGTACAATTCTGGTCACCGCACCTCAAAAAAGAAATTATAGCATTGTAAAAAGTCCAGAAAAGGGCAACTGGAATGATTAAAGGGTTGGAACACTTTCCCTGTGAAGAAAGGTTAAAACGCTTGGGGCTTTTTAGCTTGGAGAAACGTTGACTGCGGGATGACACGACAGAAGTTTACAAGATTATGCACGGGGTAGAGAAGACGGAGAAAGAAGTGCTTTTCTCCCTTTCTCACAATACGAGAACTCGTGGACATTCAATGAAATTGCTGAGCAGTCAGGTTAGAACTGAAAAAAGGAAGTACTTCTTCACCCAAAGGGTGATTAACTGATAGAATTTACTGCCACAGGAGGTGGCGGCGGCTACAAGCATAGCCAGCTTTAAGAGGGGATTAGATAAACATATAGAGCAGAGGTCCATCAGTGGCTATTAGCCACAGCTTATCGTTGGAACTCTCTGTCTGGGGCAGTGATGCTCTGTATTCTTGGTGCTTGGGGCGGGCACAGTGGGAGGGCTTCTAGTGTCCTGGCCCCACTGGTCGACCTCCTAATAGCACCTGGGTTTTTTGGCCACTGTGTGACAAAGAGTGTTGTACTGGATGGTCCATTGGCCTAATCCAACATGGCTTCTCTTATGTTCTTATGCCCTAAGAAGCCCTGGATTCAAGGTTGAACACTAATCAAACACAATAATCCAGTGAATCCACAAAAGATAGAGGATGGTTGTCCTGTTTATATGTGCTAGCTGCTGAATCCGTCAGGACATCAGAGAAAGAACACACTTGGTTAGGAAGAGGACATTCATAGGAAAAGTCATGAAAGCACTGAACCACTCGCTATTTTATTTCAGCTGTTGACCTGATTTGTAGCTCAGGTACCTAGGAATGTTACATATCGCCCTTTCTTACTTATAATGACCACTCTTTCATCTGGGGCTTCACTATGGTCAAACTTAAAAGGGCCTTAGCTCAATAAGCAAAGGATTTCTTTGCAGGAAAAGTATGGTTTAATCTTGGTAGGTTGGATCCAATGTTCCCTCTAATGTTCCCTTGTGGAGAGCCAGTTTGGTGTAGTGGTTAAGTGTGTGGACTCTTATCTGGGAGAACCGGGTTTGATTCCCCACTCCTCCACTTGCATCTGCTAGCATGGCCTTGGGTCAGCCATAACTCTGGCAGAGGTTGTCCTTGAAAGGGCAGCTGCTGTGAGAGCCCTCTCAGCCCCACCCACCTCACAGGGTGTCTGTTGTGGGGGAGGAAGGGAAAGGAGATTGTGAGCCGCTCTGAGACTCTTCGGCGTGGAGGGCGGGATATAAATTCAATATCTTCTTCTTCTTCTAAGTTGCAGAGTCTTATGAGCAAAAATTCTACTTTGTGAGCCACTGGCATTAAAATTGTGAGCTACTGCATAAATTATTGCGCTCTGGGGTCCTCCTTCCTGAGCCAAGACAAAAATGTGTGAACTGGAGGCTCAAAATCTGTGAGCTAGCTCACGCTAACTCAGCTTAGAGGGAACACTGATTGGACCCCATAAGTTTAACAGAAGGCAAAGCTTGATTAATTATTGCCTCTTGATTTCTTTACAGCTGTAATTGTGTTTAACCATTAATTCTGGGACTCGGATGTGACAAAGACAGATGCCAGTCCCCAGTGAAAACAGAAAGATGGAATTCGGAGACCTCTTGAAGGCGATCGGGGAATTCGGGAGGTTCCAGAAGTTACTGGTGTTCCTCCTCTGCATTCCCAATTTCCTCACTCCCTTTCACATGTTTGGCCAAGTGTTCATTGTCACCGAAGTGCCTCACCATTGCAACACGAGCTGGATCAGCAAACTCGACTTGAACTTAACCCAAGAGCAGAAGGTGAACTTGACAATCCCGAGGAAACCCGACGGATCTCTTGACGCCTGCCACATGTTTTCTCCCGTTCAAGCGAATCAGTCGATTCAGTTCAATTCCACAGAAAAATGCCGAGACGGCTGGGTGTATCCTGAAACGGTTCGGCCGACGTTGCTTACAGAGGTGTGTACTTTAGATCTGTTAATCTAAGAAGCTGCTTTATATGACGTTTGACCTTTGGTCCAGGGGTTGCATATTCCGACTGGTCGCAGCTCTCAGGCAGGGAAAGGTGTTTCCTGACACTTTCACCTTTAACTGGGGATGCCAAAAATTGACTCTGGGACATTCTGCATTGCAAAGCAGGTTCCGCGCGACTGAGCTGCGGCCCTTCCTGAATTCCAAGATTCTCTTTTGAAATGATTCAGTGATTCGTACGCAGCCTACACATGGGAATTGTTTTAGATTTCAAATTAGTGTTCTCCTGATACCGTTCCAAAGAAACTTTGGATGGAAAGCTAGACTGAACAGGGAACATAGAAGCAGTGAGAGGGAGAGCGTTTTCGCACTTACCTTAATCGGGAGCGACCTCCCTCTTCACCGCGCAGCGTCTGCGCGGATTTCGCACTAATTGCTCCGCAGAACCCGGAAGAGCCGCAAAGTCCTGTGGCTTCTGCATCGCAAATGTAAGCTGGTTTTTGGCCAGTTTACATTTGCGACGCAAAAGTCGCGGGACTTTGCGGCTCTTCCGGGTTCTGAGGAGCAATTAGTGCGAAATCCGCGCAGACGCTGCACGGTGAAGAGGGATGTCGCTGCCGATTAAGGTCAGTGCAAAAACGCCCGGAGTTTCCTTAAGGTACAAAAAAACCTGGAACGTAACTAGAATTCCTTTTCTTTTAGTACAGATGCAGTGCATCATCATGGGATACATTATAAGAACATAAGAGAAGCCATGTTGGATCAGGCCAATGGCCCATTCAGTCCAACACTCTGTGACACATAAGAACATAAGAGAAGCCATGTTGGATCAGGCCAATGGCCCATCCAGTCCAACACTCTGTATCACACAGCAGCCAAAATACACACACACACACACACACACACACACACACACACACACTGTGGCTAATAGCCACTGATGGACCTCTGCTCCATATTTTTATCCAATCGCCTCTTGAAACTGGCTATGCTTGTAGCCGCCACCACCTCCTGTGACAGTGAATTCCACATGTTAATCACCCTTTGGGTGAAGAAGGACTTCCTTTTATCAGTTCTGACGCGACTGCTCAGCAATTTCATTGAGTTCTTGTATTGTGAGAAAGGGAGAAAAGGACTTCTTTCTCTGCTTTCTCCATCCCATGCATAATCTTGTCAACCTCTCTCATGTCACCCCGCAGTCTACGTTTCTCCAAGCTAAAGAGCCCCAAGCGTTTGAACCTTTCTTCATAGGGAAAGTGTTCCAGACCTTTAATAATTCTAGTTGCCCTTTTCTGGACTTTCTCCAATGCTATAATATCCTTTTTGAGATGCGGTGACCAGAATTGCACACAGTACTCCAAATGAGACCACACCATTGATTTATATGGGGGCATTATGATACTGGCTGATTTGTTTTCAACTATCACATTGGGACACTAGGGTGCTAAAGCTACTGGAAAATGAAACACTTAGCCTGCCTTTAATGCAAAAATAAAGCACAATCCATGTAATACCTTTTATTAAAAAGGTCAAGGTAGTCCCCTGTGCAAGCACCAGTCGTTTCCGACTCTGGGGTGACGTCGCATCATGACGTTTTCATGGCAGACTTTTTACGGGGTGGTTTGCCATTGCCTTCCCCAGTCATCTACACTTTCCCCCCAGCAAGCTGGGGACTCATTTGACCAACCTCGAAGGATGGAAGGCTGAGTCAATCTCGAGCCAACTACCTGAACCCAGCTTCTGCCAGGATCGAACTCAGGTCGTGAACAGAGAGAGTTGGCTGTAGTACTACAGCTTTACCACTCTGCGCCAAAGGGTGCACCTTTTATTAGGACCAATAAAAAATGACACAAAATAACACGCACACTTTCAAATTCAACTGAACTCTTTATCAGGATAAATATTACAAAAGGGAAAGGGAGAGAGGAGAGGAAAAAAAGAGAGCTATTTCAGGCCATGATTTTAAGGCTTATTGTCTCTACCATTCTTGCTAAAAATCATGCCCAGAAACATCTCTTATTTCTTTCTCTTTTTCTCCCCCCCCCCTTTAAAAGCATGGCTGAAACGTCTCTTTTTCTCTCTCTCCCCACCTCTATTTTGTAATATCCAGTATGATTTTGAATTTTTATCTGCTTTCTGTAATGACCTTGCATCTTGGTAGTACTATAAGCTATGTCCATGTGGGTTCTGTTGAGCTACATCAGGAATAAAACTTGCAAGAGAAATTAATTTAAGCAGGATTTCTTTAATTCAAAACTCAGCACAGCATAGAACAATACCAGGGCCCTGGTAGGTAGAAACATGGATAGACCAGAGAACGGAGCTGTGCCACTGACTTCAATTAAATAATTGGTTCTTGCAGGACAAAGCCTGAATCCAGTGGCACCTTTATGACCAACAAAGTTATATTCAAACTGAAAGCTTTCACATGCATACACACTTCTTCAGAAGATACTGGTTTCAAATCCCACCCTTCACTCTGAATCTCAGAATGGGTCACAATCTCCTTTATCTTCCCACCCCACAACAGACACTCTGTGAGGTGGGTGGTGCTGAGAGGACTCTCCCAGAAGCTGCCCTTTCAAGGACAGCTACCTATGGCTGACCCAAGGCCATTCCAGCAGCTGCAAGCGGAGGAGTGGGGAATCAAACCTGGTTCTCCCAGATAAGAGTCTGCTCACTTCACAACTATGGCTGACCCAAGGCCATTCCAGCAGCTGCAAGCGGAGGAGTGGGGAATCAAACCTGGTTCTCCCAGATAAGAGTCTGCTCACTTCACAACTATGGCTGACCCAAGGCCATTCCAGCAGCTGCAAGCGGAGGAGTGGGGAATCAAACCTGGTTCTCCCAGATAAGAGTCTGCTCACTTCACAACTATGGCTGACCCAAGGCCATTCCAGCAGCTGCAAGCGGAGGAGTGGGGAATCAAACCTGGTTCTCCCAGATAAGAGTCTGCTCACTTCACAACTATGGCTGACCTAAGGCCATTCCAGCAGCTGCAAGCGGAGGAGTGGGGAATCAAACCCAGTTCTCTAGATATGAGTCCGCACACTTAACCACTACACTAAGCTGACTCTCAATGAGCCAAATCAAACTTCTCTTCCAATCCACCAAGGTGCCTTTCCTGCATTCCTTTTGCAAAAGTAATTCAGTTCTAACAAACTGGATAGCACAAGTGAATAGAGAGCAGTCTGCAGCTTGGAAAACATAGCCTTTATACAAGGTGATAAGAGCTGAGAACATTTTATCTAACTCTCCTGGTAACCGTCCAGTCAGTGACTCCCAGCTAGTCCTTGGGGGTTAAACTACCACATAAGTATTCCAGTCCCTTCCTGGCAACTTCATCAAAAGCCAGTTCAAAGCAAAGTTGCCAAGTCTGTGTTGGGAAATACCTGGAGATTTGGGGGGTGGATTCAGGAGAGGGCGGGGTTTGGGGAGAAGAGGGGCCTCAGCATGGAGCAATGCCATAGAGTCCACCCTTCCAAGCAGCCATTTTCTCCCGGGGAGCTGATCTCTGCCAGCTGGAGATCAGCTATATAAGTAGGCTTGCCAATCCCAAGGTCCCAGCGGGGATTCTTCCGCTTTCCCAGGCTCCTTCCCACCCCCAGTCAGCTGGCCGGCGGGAGGAGGCCCCGCCCCCAAAGCCACCATGTGACTTTCCACCTCCGCAGGCTTCAGTTTCCCATTGGAAAGGCTTCCTCTTGGGATGGGGTGGCTGTGTTACTTGGAAGAAGTTGGCAGCAACTCGTGAGTAGAGAGGCCAATCCCTCGCTTCAGAGTCGCCAGAAATAGGGTGTGTGGGGGGGAGGGAAACGTCTGCTGAGCACTTCATTATTCCCTATGTGGAGATCGATTCTCATAGGGTATAATGGTGAATTGATCGGGTGGTTTCAGGGGCTCTGGGGGAGCTGTTTTTTAAGTTAGAGGCACCAAATTTTCAGTATAGTATCTGGTGCCTCTCCCCAAAATACCCCCCAAGTTTCAAAACGATGAGACCAGGGGGTCCAATTCTATGAGCCCCAAAAGAAGGTGCCCCTATCCATTATTTCCTATGGAAGGAAGACTTTTAAAAAGGTGTGCTGTCCCTTTAAATGTGATGGCCAGAACTCCCTTAGAGTTCAGTTATGCTTGTCACACCCTTGTTCCTGGCTCTGCCCCCAATGTCTCCTGGCTCCACCCCCAAAGTCCCCAGATATTTCTTGAATTGGACTTGGCAACCCTATATATAAGTGGGGGATCTCCAGGCCCTGCCTGGAGGCTGGCAACCCTAGATTGTACAGCAACAATGATTGCTGCTCCCTCCTTCCCCAGGTTGGCCAACCTGCTTCCACCCACTGCCCAACCAAGCAGCAGGGGGTGGCAGCTGTAAGTGCCAGAGTTTGCCCACCTCCAGCAGGTACCCGGCAAGCCAACCTGGAATGCTGTATAACCTGTATCTGCATGAGTTCCACAGTGCTAATTCGGGAACAGAACTTGAAGGACAAGTTGATTTAAAATTCAAAATAGATATTTAACTCAACTCTTCTGCCATATAGATCAATGCAATAAAATTAATCCATCAATGCAGTGGTGAGCAGGAAATGCAACAGATTACACATAATCTGTCTGCATTCAGTTAAACAATTAATTCTCCCTTGGATCTCTTTGTGGTGAGTTCTTGCTTACCACTTCTCAGGTCTACCAAGGTATAGGACTCTTCTCATCCACTTCTTTTCCAATGGACTCCGTTCTAGCAAACTGGACCATGCAGGAATCAGACAGAAATCTGCAGCTTGAAAAATATAACCCCCGCAGTAGCCATGTAACTGCTACAATACCAGTTAAACTAAATTTACCATCCCTTTTTACTAATTCACTTTCACATGCAAAATTTTCCAGTTACCTTACCTTATACACAGTTATAAGAGCTAGAAAAGATGAATCAAGTTCACTTGCAACCAGCCTTTTCGTCTGCTACTAAACTAGTAATTTTGTCATTTCATACCTATATTGGTATTAATGCTGCTAAACTCCATCAATTGATTCTGTCCTATTTGGCTAAATCATCTAATTCTGAGGGGTTATGGGGGCATCTCGTATGAGGTAAATCTTGTCTTTATGTGAGGTAAAAATATAATGTCTGAGGTAAAATATAAAAAAAAATTGAGGTAAATAATTAAAAAAAAAACTTCCAGGACTTCGCAATACTTCACAATACAAAAACTCGTGGGCATTCGATGAAATTGCTGAGCAGACAGGTTAAAACGGATAAAAGGAAGTACTTCTTCACCCAAAGGGTGATTAACATGTGGAATTCACTGCCACAGGAGGTGGTGGCGGCCACAAGCATAGCCACCTTCAAGAGGGGTTTAGATAAAAATATGGAGCAGAGGTCCATCAGTGGCTATTAGCCACAGTGTGTGTGTGTGTGTATAAATTTTTTTTTTTTGCCACTGTGTGACACAGAGTGTTGGACTGGATGGGCCATTGTCCTGATCTAACATGGCTTCTCTTATGTTCTTATGACTATGTTGAGGTTTCAGCTATCTAACCAACTGGGAAATTTCTTAGCCCTTCTGGCGTCCACAAAAGCCTTCATTTTGATGGATTATAATGCCATTGTGTAGATCTAGACCAGGGGTGTCAAACTCATTTGTTATGAGGGCCTGATCTGACATAAATATGACCTTTTTGGGCTGTGCCGTGTGTGTCATAAAATGTAATGCCAGGTAGTAGAGATATAAACTTTATAAAGGACACAGACAAACACACAGACTCAGCCTAATCCACCTCACTAGCTTGTTGAACCTCACCCAACAGAAGGAAGAGAGGCTTGGCTCAGTAGCTCTGCTGTTCAACTGAGAGAGCCTGGCAAAGCAAGCTATCCTTCCCCCACTTCCTCCCCAAGGGAGGAGCATTGTTCTGTAGCTCCCTGTGGGATAGAGCAAGCCTGGCAAAGCAAGCTGTGATGCAGAAGGAAGCAAGAGAGGGAGAAGGAATCAGACGACAGTGAGTTGCTTGCAGGCCTGATAGGACCCCCTTCAGGGACCTGATTTGGCCCCCGGGTGAACGTTTGACACTCCTGATCTAGACTATGGCACAGCATCATTCAGAATAGTGTGTACAGTTCTTGTTACCAGATCTCCAGAAGGACATGGCAGAGCTGGAAAAAGTACAGAGGAGGGCAACCAAGATAATGAGGGGTTGGAGCCCCTTCCCTATGAAGAAAGGTTTAAGAGTCTGGGACTTTTCAGTTTAGAAAAGAGATGGCTGGGGCAGGGGGTGGGTGGGCAGATGATAGAGGCTTATAAGATTGTGCATTGGGTGGAGAGAATTGACAAAGAGCACTTTTTCTCCCTCTCTTGAAAGACTGGAAATCAAAGGCACCCAATGAAGCTGATGGGCAAAAGGTTCAGGACATACAAAAGGAAATACCCCTTGACACAGAGTGATTAAAATGTGGAATTCTCTGCCAGAGGATGTCATGATGGTGACAGGCACAGACAGCTTTAAAAGAGGATTAGAGAGATTCACAGAGGAGAATCTTATGCTGGTCTTATGGGGACTGTTATTCCCAGCTTTTATCAATGGCTACTAGAAATTCAGTTCAGGGAAACAGAAACAGCCGTTTTATAGCCATTCCAACTGAGGCTAAGCTCCACCAGTCTAGGGAGTTATCCGGCTTCCAATGATATTGAAACACATTAAGGGGAATGGTTTGCCCTCCAAGATGAAAAGGTGAGCCAAAGGAGAAAAGGGAGTTGCTGTATGCTGAAGGAAAAATATAATGTTGGTGCCGATAGGAGGCTCAGTTCTGCATGTCTTTCTTTTGCTAGTTTAACTTGGTCTGTGAGCGAGAAAACTTGAACAGCATTTCTCAGTCCATTCTCATGGCAGGTGTTCTCGCTGGAGCTGTGATCTTTGGGCCGCTGAGCGACAGGTAAGGACGCACACATCTCTGCGACAATTTGACTGCGCTTTCCCCACTCAGGGCTGGCCCTGCCACTAGGTAAACGAGGCTGTGACGGAACCGGCCCGATTCTGCCTTCAGACCCAGTCCTGTCAACTCCTTGCTGAGTCGCCAACTCCTGGAGGGAGCTATTTCTCCTCCGGCCACTTGGGCTCGCTGCCACCACCTGCTCAGTCTAGGGGTTCAGATTGAGAGGAACAGGACTCCCAATCCCCCTCTACAGCTCTGAGGCCAGGCCTCAAGGTCCTCTGCCACCCTGTACTTGGGTATCACAGAGACCTCAGCACTTCTTTGGGGAACCCCTGGAGGATTGGCACCTTATCCAACTGCATGCCTTCCCCCTTCCCTGGGGCCCCCTTCATAAAGCAGCGTGGTCTAAGCGGTCGGGATCTATGTGGTACAGAGTTCGACTGCCAGCATTCAAAACAGTAAAAATATTTAATTAAAAGAAAAGAAGAAAAGAAAAGAAGAACAAAACAAAAACAGTTGCATGTAAGAGGTTAACACAGCACAGCACCCGCACAGCAAACAGCATGACAAAGAAAAGGTGGTTATAAACGCATCCTACTGTCCCTGGTCTAAACTTGGCCTGCCTTGTGGGTGACTTACTTGGTCTGACTGCCTGGGAGCCTCCTTTTCCTGAGTAGGCCTATCCCACATGCAGGAGCCCCCATGCTTACAACCTCCTCCTTCCAGCGCCAGTTGAGGACTGCTTCTCTTCCTGCTAACTCCAATACCAAGAACAAAAGAACTTCCTGCCTCTCTAGGAGGTTTTCCCCCTAGTGTTGATGGTTTAACTCTGGAAGGGAGGGGGGTTGGAGGGAGGCTAGGCCAAAGCCTGCTTAGCAGTTTCATGTTCCCTCCCAACTAAGATGGCGTTTCTCCACAGAGGCAAATGCCTAGGGCACCGGCCTTCTGGGGTGCCAAATTGGGCATCCCCAGGGCTTTTTTTGTAGCAGGAACTCCTTTGCATATTAGGCCACACCCCCACTGATGTCTCCAATCCTCCAAGGGCTTACAGGGCTCTTCTTACAGGTCCTTCTGTAAGCTCCAGGAGAATTGGCTACATCAGTGGGGTGTGGCCTAATATGCAAGGGAGTTCCTGCTACAAAAAAAGCCCTGGGGATGCCCCCCATGTGACATTATCACTGCTGGGGAGGGCACCAGAAGCTAGCCTTGCCTAGGGGGCGGACAGTCGAGGGCCAGCCTGGTCCCTGCTCCTGCTACCCTGAAATGAATCTGTTGTGTCAGGGTTTTCACATGCCAAGTCCAATTCAATAAATATCTGGGGACTTTGGGGGTGGAGCCAGGAGACTTTGGGGGTGGAGCCAGGAGACATTGGGGTGGAGCCAAGATCAAGGCTGTGACAAGCATCATTGAACTCCAAAGGGAGTTCTGGCCATCACATTGAAAGGGACGGCACGCCTTTTCAGTACCTTCCTTCCATAGGAAATAATGAAGGATGGCGGCACCTTCTTTTGGGGCTCATAGAATTGGACCCCCTGGTCCAATCTTTCTGAAACGTGGGGGGTATTTTGGGGAGAGGCACTAGATACTATATTGAAAATTTGGTGCCTCTACCCCAAATTACAGCCCCCCCAGAGCCCCAGATACCCGCAGATCAATTCTCCATGATTTTCTATGGGAATAAATCTCCATAGGGAATAATTGAGTTCCCAGCAGACATTTCCCTCCCCTCCCCCCGCTTTCTGATGACCCTGAAGCGGGGGGGGGGGGGAAGGTCTCCAAACCAGGTGATCCCCTGCTTCCACCTGGGGATTGGCAACCCTAGTAGCACTTCAGGTTTGGCCTTGTGCAGGCCTGTAGCTAAAGTGGGGTCCAGGGAGGAGGCTCATCCTTTCAATCCCCCCTTCCAACTGCACGGCCCCTCCATTGGAAGCAGCTGAACAAAGCAGGAGTCAAGTTGCACCTTTAAGACCGACCAGTTTTTATTGAGAACGTCAGCTTTCGTGTGCTCTTAAGCACACTTCATCAAACAAGGAATCCGGCACAGGGAGCAAAGCTATACAGAGCTGAGCAGAGCCATACATAGCTGGGAGGCAGTGGCCCAGAATGCAACATGGTACAGATTTAAGATCCAATGACAGCGAAGTAACATTATCTGGTAGGCAGTGGTTTAGAATGTAAAATGGCCACTGCCCCCCCACCCCGCAAACAACGAATCTTGCTGTGGGCCGCACCAAACATGAAATCCTGGCTATGGCCCTGGCCTGGTGCCCTCCCTGTTTCCACACTTGTTCTGCCACAGGCGTCCTTACTGTTCCAAGCACAGGCTGCATCTGCCAAAGAATCTTGAGTTTCTAGCTCACTTCATCCTTTGCAAGGGGGTGGAATAAATAATGCAAAAGGTTCCTTTCCTAGGAACCTTTCCTGTTCTTCTGGTTGCACACGAAAACACGCATTGAGGGCTGTGTTCTATGGGTGTGCCTTAAAAGCAGAAGCGTGCTACTGCGACCAAGAACCCGACCGAAAAGGAATCTCTCCTCTTCTTGCGTGGACTGGACCCCGCACGAGCCAGCCTTTAGTTGAGCTATGACTGTCTCCAGCTTTTCTTTCGTGGCACCCAAGCAATTCATGGGGGCTTCTCCGAGGGTCTCCCATTCGGACCATCCCCCATTGTTGACTGGCTTACCTTCCCTAAATTAATTTTTGCTGCATGTGGGCAATTATCACTGTTCAAAAGACTCACTGCATTCTCCAAGCGGTCCTCCTGAAATGTAGAATCCTGCATTGGGTTGTCATAATCGGGCCTCAGATTCAGCAGGAGCTCACAGGAGCGCAGCTCCTGACCCTTTCTGACGGTTCCCCCTCCTTTTCCCCACCCACCTTGTCCATTGAATAGGAGGTGCAGCTGCATAACAATCCCTGGATTAGGAGAGCGGGCAGCCAGCCAGCCACCAGGAGCTTTGCCACGCCCCCTACAGCCCTCATGAACCTCTGGAGAAGCCCGTGCCACCCATTCTCTACTTCTTATGTGATTTTGGGTAGTGGGTGGCTTGCTGGTCTTTTGACTGGGGGTGTGTGGTCAAGGAGAGCCCCAGGTGAGCGAGGCCTGCTTGGGCTGGTTGGATCTCTAGCTAGTCCAAGCAGGCCTTGCTTGCCCAGGGCTCTCTTTTCTTTCATCAGGTTGCTTTTGCCTGGTGGGGGGGCATATGCTAATGAGTTATGCTAATGAGTTCCACCATCTATTTTTCTACAAAATGGTCGTAATTATGGATCTTTCTGTCTTAGGAAGCATATGAAGTTAGCAGGGGTCCATTTAGTGTTTTAATGTATAGCAGGGGTGGCCAAACTGGAGCTCAGGAGTCCCCTGTAGCTCTTTCACGCATATTATGTGGCTCCCGGAGGTCGAGGGGGAACTTAATGCAGGCTTACTCTCAAGTAAGCATGTTTAGCATCTGGACCTCAGTCAGCCTCTGAATGCTGACCCATAGGCAGGTGGCCATTTCTACTATGTGTGAAGTGGGGAAGAAGGGGGAAATAGGCAAGCTTGCAAGCTCTTCTACTCCACCACAGAGGTCACCCAGAGACTGAGAGCAGGGAAAGAGAGCACAGGAGCTGAGGAAGGAGGGACAAAATTAAAGAGGGGGTTCCCCCTTAGTTTCATAGCTGTTGTAGGAGCTGTACTTACTAACCTTGCTGTCAAGGCAAAGAGAGATGCATAAGGATGCAAACGGTAGTCGGTGATTTATATGGTGCATGCGTGTTTCCTTCTCCCACTGGTATAAAAAACCAATTCCTTAACTTTTCCCTGCGCTGGTCTTATGGGGGCTGTTATTCCCAGCTTTTATTTTTTTAAAAAAAGTCTCCTTCTAGCACGGTCGTGTCGTAAAGTGCATACATATGTATCTTATCTTTCTGTGCAAAGAAAGTATTACGAGTTTCAAAAAAGATATGTGTATAATATTTGTTCATGTCTTGCAGCATGTACCATGTTCATGCCTTGCAATACACATGTACCATTAAGACTTTTTTTTGTAGAAAAGCCCAGCAGGAACTTAGTTGCATATTAGGCCATACCCCTGATGCCAAGCCAGCCAGAACTGTGTCCCTGTGTGTTCCTGCTCGAAAAAAGCCATATAAATCACTGACCATCATTTGCATCTCTCTTATACAAAGAGCAGAGTGTTAATGCTGCAGTAGTGCAGTCCTAAGCTCTGCTCACGACCTGAGTTCGATCCCCGGCGGAAGCTGGATTTTCAGGTAGCCGGCTCGAGGTTGACTCAGCCTTCCATCCTTCCGAGGTCAGTAAAATGAGTCCCCAGCTTGCTGGGAGGAAAGTGTAGATGACTGGAGAAGACAATGGCAAAACCACCGCGTAAAAAGTCTGCCGTGAAAATGTTGTGAAAGCAACGTCACCCTCGAGTTGAAAACGACTGGTGCTTGCACAGGGGACCTTTCCTTGCCTTGCCTTGCCTTGACACCAAAGTTAGTAAATAAAGCTCCTACAAGAGCTATGAAACTGAGGGGGGACCTTGTGCTGCCTCTTTATGAACACATGAAGCTGCCTTCTACTGAATCAGACCCTCAGTCCATCAAAGTCAGTATTGTCTACTCAGACTGGCAGCGGCTCTCCAGGGTCTCAAGCTGAGGCTTTTCATGCCTATTTGACAGGACTCTTTTTAGTTGGCAATGCCGGGGATTGAACCTGGGACCTTCTGCTTACCAAGCAGATGCTCTACCACTGAGCCACCATCCCTCCCCTTTGATTCCACGTGTCCTTCCATTGCCCCTTTCTAAAGCTAGAAAGCTGAAATGTACCTGTGCGCATGCCATGTGTGCTTGTGTCTAAGAAATGACCTTCCGCTACAGAACTCCTTGCATTTCTTCACCCCAGGATCGGGAGCCGAAACATGATCTTGCTCGCTCTTCTCTTGATGGGTTCCTTTGGCATCGGGGCCGGCTTTGCGCCCAATTTGTACGTCTACATCGCCTTGAGATTCGTTGTGGGTTCTGCTTTTGCTGGAATCAGTATCAGCATGGCGGCTTTAAGTAAGACCCTCCATTTCTGAGCTTCTTTGGGAAGGGCTGCTTGAGCTTGCATTCAAAAGTGACAGCTCCTGGGGATTCAGTGTACGCTCCCTCCTGTTTGTAAGAATCTTTCACCCTAATATATTAGAGGTGTGGGCCAAGAAAAATTTCATTACAATTTCGGATCCGGGCTTAGGGAGGGATATATATATTTACCATGATTGCTTAGTTTTGGGTAGAGTCAGGAGTGGAATTCTAGCAGGAGTTCCTTTGAATATTAGAAGAAGAAGATGATATTGGATTTATATCCCGCCCTCCACTCCGAAGAGTCTCAGAGCGGCTCACAATCTCCTTTCCCTTCCTCCCCCCACAACAGACACCCTGTGAGGTAGATGAAGATATTGGATTTATATCCCGCCCTCCACTCCGAAGAGTCTCAGAGCGGCTCACAATCTCCTTTCCCTTCCTCCCCCCACAACAGACACCCTGTGAGGTAGATGAAGATATTGGATTTATATCCCGCCCTCCACTCCGAAGAGTCTCAGAGCGGGTCACAATCTCCTTTCCCTTCCTCCCCCACAACAGACACCCTGTGAGGTAGATTAAGATATTGGATTTATATCCCGCCCTCCACTCCGAAGAGTCTCAGAGCGGCTCACAATCTCCTTTACCTCTCCCCCCCCCACAACAGACACCCTTTGAGGTAGATGAAGATATTGGATTTATATTCTGCCCTCCACTCCAAAGAGTCTCAAAGCGGCTCACAATCTCCTTTACCTTCCTCCCCCACAACAGACACCCTGTGAGGTGGGTGGGGCTGGAGAGGGCTCTCACAGCAGCTGCCCTTTCAAGGACAACCTCTGCCAGAGCTATGGCTGACCCAAGGCCATGCTAGCAGGTGCAAGTGGAGGAGTGGGGAATCAAACCCGGTTCTCCCAGATAAGAGTCTGCACACTTAACCACTACACCAAACTGGCATTAGAACACACCCCCTGATGTAGTCAATCCTTCAAGAGCTTACAAAAAAGAGGCTTGTAAGCTCTTGGAGGATTGGCTACATCAGGGGTGTGTGGCCTAATATGCAAAGGAGCTCCTACATATGAACATACGAAGCTGCCTTATACTGAATCAGACCCTGGGTCCATCAAAGTCAGTATTATCTACTCAGACTGGCAGCGGCTCTCCAGGGTCTCAATCTGAGGTTTTTCATGCCTCCTTGCCTGGACTCTTTTTTAGTTGGAGATGCCGGGGATTGAACCTGGGACCATCTGCTTATGCTCTATCACTGAGCCACCGTCCCTCCCCTAGAATTCCACCCCTGGGTAGAGTATTACAGGTCTGGGTTAGAAATCCATATATTATCTTGGGGTTCTGAAGTTCTGGGACCATTTTCTGTACCCATTCACCGCAGTCACCATTCTTTTCAATGGGCAGTCAATTCCAGGGTCTAGGGCAGCAGATATTAAGGATAATGGCACATAAATTGTGTTGAACGCAGTCTTCACTCCTCTCCAAAACCTGCCAAATTTCGAGCACACACAACAAAAGAGCTCCATTTTACCACACCCCCAAAAGTAACCAAGGTTGCCAACTTCCAGGTGGGGAGGAGAGACAGGGACTCCAGGGCTTTTTTGGTAGAAAAAGCCCAGCAGGAACTCATTTGCATACACCTCCTAATGTCACCATTGTTGTGCGAAGGCCTTTTGCAGTAAAAGCCCAGCAGGAACTCATTTGCATATTAGGCCACACCCGTAATGGCACCATTGTTGTGCGAGGAGCTTTTTGCAGGAAAAAGCCCAGCAGGAACTCATTTGCATATTAAGCCACACCCCCTGACACCAAGCCAGCCGGGACTGCGTTCCTGCTCAAAAAAAGCCCTGGTACTGCCGCCGTGAAAAAGCTGTTCACGCTATTCTCTTAAAGTACTAACACAGGCATTTCTGGAACTTTTCCAATTGCGTTTTTTGCCAAAAGCTTCCTCTGAGCTCTGTATTGAAGACAAGGCTTTTTTCAGATCCAAACTCTTACTTTTTCAATAGATTCCAAGCCCGTTTAGCTATTAGCTACACAAAGAGCCCCGTGGCGCAGAGTGGTAAAGTGGTAAATCCCAATATAAATCCCAATATAAATAAATAAAGCTGCAGTACTGCAGTCAGAGCCCTCTGCTCATGACCTGAGTTCGATCCCGGCGGAAGCTGGTTCAGGTAGCCGGCTCCAGGTTGACTCAGCCTTCCATCCTTCCGAGGTCGGTCAAATGAGTACCCAGCTTGCTGGGGGTAAGTGTAGATGACTGGGGAAGGCGATGGCAAACCACCCCGTAACAAGTCTGCCGTGAAAACATTGTGAAAGCAACGTCACCCCAGAGTCGGAAACGACTGGTGCTTGCACAGGGGACTACCTTTACCTTTTTTTTACACAAAGAAAAGTTTTTGAACTGCATTTGAGAGTGGATCAGGACCGGTGTCCTTTTGGAAGTTTTTTTTTTTGCTGAATTACCGGAGCCTAAGGAAGAGGAAGAAATATTTTTGTGTTATTTACACACTGAACTGTAACTGGAGCTATTGTGATGTCCGACCTTCTGTTTTGTGCTCTGTGTTTTGAAGTTCTGTATGTTTGGAATAATACCAGTTTTGTTAGTACTTTAAGAGAATAGTGTGAACAGTTTTTCCACAGAGGCAGTGCCTACTGTGAATCTCATTTTGTTTCCCAAGGGGTTGGTGTGTGTGTGTGTGTGTGTGGGGGGGGGCTGGAGATCTCCTGCTTTCACAGCTGATCTCCAGCTGGCAGAGATCAGCTCCCCTAGAGAAAATGGCTGCTTTCAAGAGTGGACTCTATGGCATTGTACCATGCTGAGGCCCCTGCCCTCTCCCAGATCCACCCCCAAAGTCTCCAAGTATTTTCCAACGCAGACCTGGCAACTCTAGAAGTGACTCACTTCCTGCATACGTTCACCTCTCTATAGACGTCTATGGCAGGAAATGACAGGCAGCAAAGGTGATTGGTTGGGAGTGCTAGACTGTGCCCCTCCCTTGCTAGGATCTGATTGGTAGGAAGGATGCAACTGGCCAGGAAAACAAGTGGAATCAAAGAACAACACAACAAGCTGCTGCTGGCTTGCTAAGCAACGGAACTTGAAAACAACGTAGAATTTTTGGCCCGCAGGGAGAATAGTTTTGATTTGCTAAGAATCTTGGAATCCTGATACTGTTCTGGGAAACCACTGTAATGACCTGAAAGAATTGCGTAATTTTTTTGGCTCAAGGACTGCATTTTTCCACACCCCTAATATATATGCTTTCAGGTTATACCTGTTATCTGAAAAGAGGAATGTTAAAATGTAAAGGGGGAGCTTTCTATGAAATGAGGTCAGGGGTGGAATTCTAGCAGGCGCTGCTTTGCATATTAGGCCACACCCTCTGATGTAGCCAACCCTCCAAGAGCTTACAAAAAATAGCCTTGTAAGCTCTTGGAGGATTGGCTACATCAGGAGGTGTGGCTTAATGTGCAAAGGAGCTCCTGCTAGAATTCCACCCCTGGATGAGGTGAAGAATCCTCCTTCATTTGGATATTATGGTACCATTTTCGGTGTGTGTGGGGGGAATGTGTAGAAACCAGGGTCACCACCTCTTCAGAGGCCCTGGAATTAAGCGGTTAGGGGTAGAGCCTTGTAAATAAGTTTATGGAGCTTGGTGAAGCAGGGGCAGTGCCCAGCAATTCCTGCAAGGATAAGTACTGCATTCTGCTGATTCTTCAGGGTAGCATCTGATGGATTTGTAGAATAAAGAAATAAGCTATTTTGGTTTGCCTTGAAATTATTCAGACACTGGCCCTAAAGGTTCTTTCTATACATCTCAACAGGGCTTTTTTTTTTTTTTGTAGCAGGAACCCCTTCATATATTAGGCCACATCTCCCTGATGTAGCTAATCCTCCAAGAGCTTACAGGGCTCTTCGTACAGGGCCTACTGTAAGCTCCAGAAGGATTGGCTGTGTTATGTACTGAGTTCTGTGTTTGGCAGGAAGTTTTTGTGTGCCCGGCAGTAGCAGGGCACTAGAGACTCTTTGCTAAATTAGAGACCTGGACTCTAAATGGGACCAATGAGCAGGTTTGGCGCTAGGGTTGCAAAGTCCAATTCAAGAAATATCTGGGAACTTTGGGGGTGGAACCAAGAGACTTTGGGGGTGGGGCCAGGAGACATTAGGGGTGGAGCCAAGATCAAGGCTGTGGCAAGCATAATTGAACTCCAAAGGGAGTTCTGGCCATCACATTTAAAGGGACGGCACACCTTTTCAATGCCTTCCTTCCATAGGAAAAAATGAAGGATAGGGGCACCTTCTTTTGGGGCTCAAAGAATTGGACCCCAAGGTCCAATCCTTTTGAAACTTGGGGGGTATTTTGGGGAGAGGCACTAGATGCTATACTGAAAATTTGGTGCCTCTACCTCAAAACACAGCCCCCCCCCCAGAGCCCCAGATATCTGCAGATCAATTCTCCATGATTTTGTATGGGAACAAATCTCCATAGGGAATGATAGAATTCCCAGCAGGCATTTCCCTCCCCTCCCCCCACTTTCTGATGACCCTGAAGTGGGGGGGGGCCCTCCAAACCGGGGGATCCCCTGCCCCCACCTGGGGATTGGCAACCCTATTTGGTGCGAAGCTTAACTGTCATCAGGCCTGATTCAGCGCAGCTCCCGAACCTTTCTGAGGGTTCCCCCTCTTCCTCCCCACCTACTTTGTCCAATGAATAGTAGGTGCAGCTGCATAACAATCCCTGGATTAGGAGAGCAGGCAGCCAGCCAGCTAGCCACCAGGGGTTTTGCCACGCCCCCAGCAGCCCTCATTAACCGCTGGAGAAGCCTGTGTCACCCTTTCTCCACGTTTTATGTGATTTTGGGTGGTGGGTGGCTTGCTGGCCTTTTGACTGGGGCGGGGGTGGCCCAGGAGAGCCCCAGGCGAACGAGGCCTGCTTGGGCTGGCTGGATCTCTAGCCAGCCCAAGCAGGCCTCGCTTGCCTAGGGCTCTCCTTTCTTGCATCGGGTTGCTTTTGGCTGGGGGGGGCATATGCTAATGAGTTATGCTACTGAGCTCCGCCACCTATTTTTCTACAAAACAACCCCTGACTGTTGTAATTTGGTAGGGGATCTGGCGGGTGGTTCCTGTGCATGAATATAAGCGGGGTCGCGGCCCCGCCATTTTGTCTTGTCCCAGAGTTATTAATAAAGCATGTTCCTGTTTGAATATCAGTGCATCGAACCCAGTACTTAACAGGCTACATAAGTGGTGTGTGATTTAATATGCAAAGGAGTTCCTGCTGCAAAAAGAGCCCTGCATTTTGTTCCCCTCTCTCCTCCAAAGATGCTTGATTCTTAGGCTTCCCAATCCCCAGGTCTCAGCGTGGGATCCCCTGGTTTTACAGGCTTCCCCCCTCCCCCAGCCAGCTGGCCGGCGGGGGAAGCTCCACCCCCATAGCCATTATGCACCTCCAGGAACGATTCCCATAGGGAATTATGGGGAATTGATCCGCGGGTGTCAGGGGCTCTGGGGGGGCTGTTTTTTGGGGTAGAGGCGCCAAATTTTCAGTATAGCATCTAGTGCCTCTCCCCAAGATACCTTCCAAGTTTCAAAACGATTGGACCAGGGGGTCCAATTCTATGAGCCCCAAAAGAAGGTGCCCATTTTCTATGGAAGGAAGGCATTCTAAAAGGTGTGCTGTCCCTTTAAATGTGATGGCCAGAACTCCCTTGGAGTTCAATTATGCTTGTCATACCCTTGCTCCTGGCTCCGCCCCCAGTGTCTCCTGGCTCCACCCCCAAAGTCTCCTGGCTCCACCCCCAAAGTCCCCAGATATTTCTTGAATTGGACTTGGCAACTCTATTGATTCTCCACTCCCCATTTATAATCACAGCAACCCTATTAGGAAGGTGACAGGGACTGTTCCATGTAGAACACATTAAACTGCCTTACGCTGAGGCAGAGATAGGGTTGCCAAGTCCAATTCAAGAAATATCTGAGGACTTTGGGGGTGGAGCCAGGAGACTTTGGGGTGGAGCCAGGAAACTTTGGGGGGTGGAGCCAGGAGACTTTGGGGGTGGAGCCAGGAGACTTTGGGGTGGAACCGGGAGCAAGGTTGTGACAAGCATAAGTGAACTCCAAAAGGGAGTTCTGGCCATCACATTTAAAGGGACTGCACACCTTTTCAATGCCTTCCCTCCATTGGGAATGACGAAGGATAGGGGCACCTTCTTTGAGGGCTCATAGAATTGGACACTCTGGTCTAATCCTTTTGAAACATGGAAGGTATTTTGGGGAGAGGCACTGGATTCTATGCTGCAGATTTGGTGCCTCTACCTCAAAAAACAGCCCCTCCAGAGCCCCAGATACCTGCTGATCAATTCTCCATTATGCCCTAGGGGAATCGGTCTCCATAGGGAACAATGGAGTGCCCAGCAGACATTTCCCTGCCCCCACCTGGGGATTGACAACCCTAGTCAGAGAGTTGGTCTGCCAGGGTGAACGCCGCCTGCCCTGTATCTTTGTCTTTTAAGAGTTTGACTGTCTCTGTACCCTTCTAGGTTCTGAGTGGGTTGGGGCTTCCTATCGCCCCCTGGCGATGATCGTTACTCACTGTTGCAATGCAATGGGGCAGATGACCCTGGCCGGCTTGGCGTACGGCATTCGGGACTGGAGGCTGTACCAGATCGTTGGCTCCGCCCCTGCGTTATGTCTCTTCTTCTACATATGGTGAGCGCGTGCAAATATGGGAAGTGGGTTAATTTTAGGGTTAATACTCAATCCTTTCCTGGAGGAAAAGTCTTTTCTGACCCCAAAGTGGCAATCAGCATTCCCCCGGGCATGCAAGAAAGGGCCACGAAAGCCAAGCAATGGCTCACCCCTTCCTGCTCTCCCTCTCCTGGGGTGCGTTCACATGCGCCTTTAGCTCCGTCTTACCCACAGTTCCCATTCGGATTTTATTAGCATTTCCAGATAACCACATCTGTCCCTCGAATGCAACTCATAAGCATCCCGACTTGCCCCGGTTTTGATGTTGGGGTTATTAGACACTGGAGAAAGTCCGGGGAGGAAAATGGCGAGCTGAGTTGTCTCTCGTAACGGGAGCAAGCTGAAGGTCTTGTTCGGGGTAGTGGAGGGCAAACCAAAGCCCACTGCCTACCTTTCTCAGTGAGAGAAAGGTCCAAGACTTGCACTAAAAACTTTAGAAGAGATTTACCTTGGCTGAAAAGGAGCTTTGGAGAAGGGTCCTTTGAGGCTTTGAGGAGTCTCAGAAGTTTGCAAAATTATCGTCTGCAAGATCTCTCAGAGCCATGGATTTGGCATAAGCTCGTCACGATCCTAACCTTCTGGGACATTTTTAAACAACTAAAGTCTTGGAAGACCAGTGGAACTTGGATAAACAGAGGAAAAAAGGTACAGAAACTCTTCTTTCACTCCGGAGCTATTTACAGACTAAAGAGACGTTTTAAAGGTGGAAATAAGGGGAAAATATAAAACTTGCAAGTAGAAGAAGGGAAGGGTGAAGTTTGGACTATTTTGACATAAAAGACAGTGTTAAAAACTGCTAAAAATTGAAGAGAAATCATTGTTGTGTCTACTTACGATTTGTGGAATGTAAACAACCATACTGCGCAGGAATATACTGGAACAGTCCTCTAACTCTACTGAGCAAGACAGGAAGTGCGTCAAGCAATCTATAAGGTTGAAGGTGACAGAGACAGGAAGCAGTAAAGAAAAAAGCCTACTCTACATCATAGAGAAACATCGGCAGCCATTGCTGGGAGGTCCAATTTAAAACATCGTTTTAAAAAGATTTGGGACTTTAAAAAGTGACAGAAACGACAGGGAAAAGGGTAAGAAGATAAGAACTATTGACTACATTATTGGTGGGCTCCTGGGGTGATTTTAAAAGGGGAAAAAAATCTTTAAAAGGAGAAAAAATCGCGGCCGCCATTTTGGATTTTTTAAAGACTTTTTTGTTAAATATCTTTGCTTTGGGGGCTCAGAAACCAGCGAAATTGGGCTTGCTGGAAAGGGCAAGCCCTGCTCTATTGAACCTGACTGTCAGATTTTAAATTGGTGAGGTCAAAAATTTCGTCATTTTTTTAAAGGGGAAAAATTCTTCAAAAATTTATATCTGGGCCTGGGAAGCTCAGAAGAAAACAGAACAAAGTTTAATTGAGAGAGAAAATTTAGACCTTCTGAACTTGGTAGTCAAACTTGCAAATTGTGCGACGGAAATTTTTGGTATTTTAATTGCATCCCCCTTGCTCTTTGCTTAAATGTCAGAGCCCAGGCAGCTCCGAACAAGAACCCTTTCATTAGAAAAAATGCAAGACCAAATGGAGGCTATGGAAGCCAGGATTATGAAAGGAGTTAAGAAAATGATGGAAGAGTTGAAGGAAGAACTTACTACAGTGATTAAAAAAGAAGTGGATGACCTCAAAAACCAAATTGGGAAAATAGACAAGAAAGTACAGGAGGTGGAGGAGAAAGTTAAAACACATGATACCACCTTGCTGAAAGTACAAGAAAAAGTGACGATTCACGACTGCAAATTAATGGAAAATCAGCTACGTTTGAGAGGAGTACCTGAGGAAGAGAATGATGATTTGAAAGGATATATAACAAACATAATCGCAGAATTCTTAGAAGAAGACCCTGATAAGACTAAAAGCATGTATGATCACATGTATAGAGTCAACTCGTTATATGCCAAAAAAAATAACTTACCAAGAGATGTGGTTGTAAGATTCATGACAAAGGAAATGGTGGGAAGGATTATGAAGAGAAACTTTGAACAATCATTGATAGTAAGAGGTAGCAGAGTGAGAATTATGAAGGAGCTACCGAAAGAAGTGATAAATGACAGGAGAACATATAAAAAGTTGACAGAAAAATTGAAAGACAATGGCACAAGGTATAGATGGATAATCCCCGAGGGTGTGAGCTTTGAACTTCAGGGGAAGAGAGTCACGATCACAAATGCCCGAGAACTGAGGAGATTTTTTGAAGAAAATAAAGAATTTGCACCATGATGGATTACAAACTATTGTCTTGGAATGTTAATGGACTAAATTCACCACAAAAAAGAAGGGCAACTTTTCATTGGATTAAAAAGCAAAATTGTAATATAATTTGTTTGCAAGAAGTCCACATTAAACAAAAGGATTATAAATTTTTATGGAACAAACAATTGGGAAGGGAATTTTTTTCGTTAGCTGACCAGAAAAAAAGGGGAGTAGTTTTTTATATTAAACAAGACCTGGAGCCAAAATTGGTATTTAAAGATAAGGATGGAAGATTTGTAGCAGTGGAAATAACATCAAATGGGAAAAAAACGCTGTTATTGGGACTATATGCACCTAATGGTGCAAAAGATGTTTTTTTTAAAGACATTACACAACAACTAGATGAGTTGACCTACGATCAAATACTCTTAATG
Organism: Heteronotia binoei; assembly: GCF_032191835.1. Lineage (NCBI taxonomy): Eukaryota > Metazoa > Chordata > Lepidosauria > Squamata > Gekkonidae > Heteronotia > Heteronotia binoei. The sequence goes on from NC_083232.1 coordinate 12,957,646, forward strand.
GGAGATTTTAATGGAACAGTTGAGAACTCATTGGATAGATCCGGAGGGGAAAAAAATAGTGGAAAAGAAGGAAAATGGCCAAAGTCTTTTTTTGAATTAGTAAAACAGGAAAATTTGGAGGACATATGGAGAAAGTTTAACCCTGAAGTGCGGGACTATACTTTTTTTTCTGCAAGACATAAGACATTTTCTAGAATTGACATGCTATGGGGAACCAGAGATTTAGGCCTCATAACAAGAAAGATAGAGATTTTGCCTAAAATTGGCACTGACCATAACCCAATAATGTGGATTACAAAACTGTCCAAAAGATTGAGAAGATGGAGATTGAATGAAGACTTGCTACAGAACAAAGAAACAGTGACTTTCCTAGGAAAAGAAACTAAAGAATTTTTCCAAGTGAATGATAAAGAAGATATCGATTTTCAGACGGTCTGGGATGCTTATAAAGCAGTAATGAGAGGGTTGCTGATTACTTTGAACAATAAAGATAAAAGGGAAAAAGAAAAACAACTACTGGATATTCAAAATGAAATAAAGAAAAAAGAAAGAGAGCTGAGGAAAAGACCAGGGAAAAAGAAAATTCTAAGGGAAATTTCAATATTGCAAACGCAACTAAGACATTTATTAAACAAAGAAGTAGAATGGAATTTGAAAAGGCTCCAGCAAAAATCGTTTGAAGGAGCAAATAAGACGGGGAAATACTTGGCGTGGCAGCTGAAAAAAAAGAGGGAAAATAAAATAATTAATAGAATTGTGATAGATGAAAGAGACGTAGTTACTCAAGAGGGAATAAAAAGAGAATTTTTTAAGTATTATGCCAAGCTGTTTAAAGGTGCTGAAGTAAAGAGAAAAAAGATAGATGAATATCTACAGAAAATAAAAATTGAGCCATTAACTGAGAATATGAGAAAAATTTTGAATGACCCAATTGAAAAAATAGAAATTGAGGCAGCAATCAACGTGATGAAAAATGATAAAGCTCCCGGGCCAGACGGTTATACAGCCAAGTATTTTAAAATGTTTAAAGATGAATTAATACCAAAATTACAGAAGCTGATGAATGCAATAAGAGTCAAAGGGAAGGTACCAAATACATGGAAAGAAGCTGTTATTTCTTTGATACCTAAAGAAGAAAGAGATGTTACAAATGTGAAAAATTACAGACCAATTTCACTTTTGAACAATGATTATAAAATATTTACAAGAATTCTGGCAGAACGTCTTAAGCAATATTTGATAAATTTTATAAAAGAGGACCAAGCCGGTTTTCTTCCCAAAAGACAAATAAGAGACAATATTAGAACTGTTGTAAATATTGTAGAATATTATGAAAGACATCCAGAAAAGGAAGTAGCGCTATTCTTTGCGGATGCAGAAAAAGCATTTGACAATTTAAATTGGGACTTTATGTTTGCAGTGATGGAAAAAATGGAGCTTGGAGAAAGTTTTATAAGAATGATAAAGGCAATATATTCTGAACAAAGTGCAAGGCTGTGCATCAACGCAGATCTTACAGATGAAATGAAAATTAGTAAAGGTACCAGACAAGGCTGCCCGCTTTCGCCATTGCTGTTTATAATGACTCTTGAAATTTTACTAATGCAGATTCAAGAAGAAAAAGATTTAGAAGGACTACAAATAAAAGGATTTACCTATAAATACAGAGCATTTGCAGATGATATAATGTTTATAAATGAAAATCCTTTACAAGTTACACCTTTGTTGTTAATGAGAATACAAGAGTTTGGGGAGTTGGCGGGACTTTATATAAACAAAGAAAAATCAAAAATCTTATGTAAGAATATGCAGAAAAATAGACAACAAGAACTACAAAGACTAACGGGTTGTGAAGTTACCTCTAAGGTAAAATACCTAGGGGTAGAGATAACAATGAAAAATATTGATTTGTTTAAGAACAATTATGAAAAGCTATGGCGTAAAATAGAAGAAGATATGCTAAAGTGGAACAAGCTCAATTTGTCACTGTTGGGTAGAATAGCTGCAGTAAAAATGAATATTTTACCAAGGATTATGTATCTGTTTCAAACCATCCCCATTGTGAAAGATGCTAAGCAATTTGATAAATGGCGAAGAAAAATTTTGGAATTCGTGTGGGCCGGGAGGAAATCTAGAATTAAAATGAAAGTCCTGATAGATGCGAAAGAGAGAGGTGGATTCCAATTACCAGATTTGAAACTGTATCATGAAGCAATTTGTTTAGTATGGTTAAAAGAATGGATAACGTTATTAAATAAAAAACTTCTAATGTTAGAAGGCCATGGAAAAAAATTCGGCTGGCATGCATATTTGTACTATGAAAAAAAGAAGATGGACGGTCTTTTCTCTCACCATTATATAAGGAGTAGCTTATTAAATGTGTGGATAAAGTACAAGAAATATGGTGATGAGAGGAGACCTTTATGGATAGTGCCGGCTGAAGTGATAAAGTTAACGGCCAAAACAGTCAAGGAAAAACAACTATCATACAACCAGTTACTAAAAATACAAAGCGGGAAAATAGAATTGAAAACTGCAGAAGAACTAAACTATAAATATGATTGGTTTCAAATGCAACAAATAAAAAGTTTGATGGAGAATGATATCAAAGCTGAAGGAATAAGGAAAGAACAAACAGAAATGGAAAGAGTTCTGCTTGGAGATAATGAGAAATTAATTTCAAAAGTGTACAAATTACTTTTACAATGGGCTACAGAAGATGAAGTAGTGAAATCTCAAATGATAAAATGGGCAATTAATGTAAATAAAGAAATAAAGATGGAATCTTGGGAATATCTGTGGAAAAATTCCATGAAACTCGCAACATGTCATAGTATTAAAGAGAACTGTTTTAAGATGATGTATAGATGGTATATGACTCCAAAAAAATTAGCAAAGATGAACAATAAGATGCCAGATAGGTGCTGGAAATGTAAAAAGCATGAAGGTTCTTTCTACCATATGTGGTGGACTTGTGAAAGAGCTAAAATGTTTTGGCAAATGATTCAACAAGAGATATCTAAGATCCTGGGATATGAATTCAATAAAGAGGCAGAGACTTTTCTGCTGGGATTACAAATGGAAAAATTTCCAAAAGAAGATAGAACATTAATATGGTACTTGCTCTCAGCTGCTAGGACATTGTATGCGCAGTTGTGGAAGCAAGAAAAAATACCAGAAAAATGGGACTGGATTATGAAAGTTATGTCATGGAGTGAAATGGACAAATTAACAAGAAAATTAAGAGACTGTGATTTAGAACTTTTTAACCAAGAGTGGAAGAAATTCAGAAGATATGTAGAGAAAGAGTGGAAAATAAAAGGACATTGGACAATTTTTGAGGATTAAGATTTTTAAGATAACAATATAACTCTTGAAGGGGGTTCTTCTTCCCTATGTTTCTTTTTTGTTTCGTTTTTTTTCTTGATAGTTAAGGGTACCTTTAATATCTGTTTTTTTAAAGAAAATAACACTGGCGGGGGTCAAGTAATTGGGGGAGGGGTGGGAGAAAGTAAGATGTGGGGTAGAATGATGGTCTTTTTCTTAATATATATTAAGCTTTTTATAAGTTGTAGTTATAGTTCTACTACCATATGTTACTAATAAAATTGTTTATTCATAAGAGAAAGTCCGGTCCTTTTCCGCAGAAGTGGCACACATTTGGGTTTTTCCTGTTTGGACAGCCCATGCAGGATACTGCTTGCCCTCTCCTGGGGTGTGTTCACATGCGCCTTTAGCTCCGTCTTACCCACAGTTCCCATTCGGATTTTATTAGCATTTCCAGATAACCACATCTGTCCCTTGAATGCAACTCATAAGCATCCCGGTTTTGATGTTTAGACACTGGAGAAAGTCCGGTCCGGTCCTTTTCTGCAGAAGCGGCACACATTCAGATTTTTCCTGTTTGGACATCTCATGCAGGATACTGCCCCTCGGGATGTTGGCATCCGCCTTCTACCCCTCCCAACTTTTTTTTTAAAAAAAAGTCCCAGGAGGCATGCGCACAACCAGATCATCGGGAATCTGAGGTGAGGCTTCTGCTTCTCCGAGCAACACGGAATCCACGTGAGTGAAAGAAAAGTGGTGGGGGGGATCTTTTTCAATGTGGAGGATTTCCAGATATCGTTGTCACTGCCCATTTTCGGAAAAGTAGTTCCTGGCAGTCCCCTAGTTTGAAGAGGCAAAATTAATTTCAGGAACTCCCCTCTCCCTTTGAAGCAATGTTTGATTCCCCACCTCCCAACATTTGGGTGCACATTTCGTGAAAACGCCACAGCGGGGATCACCATATGATTGCTCAGCAACCGAACGAGAGCGAGACAACTTTGAATCTGCTTGATCGGTTGTGCGCATGCTCCAGGAAAAGACCACGATAGCATTCCATGTGTCTGATTGTTCAACAACAGGACGATATCGGGACGAGTCGCATTCTTAGATGCTCATTTGATCAGCCCTGCGTTGAATCAATATTCAGCGGTTCAAACTGGAGCACTGCACGCCATCTTTTAATGTGAGGTGTGACCACACCCCTGGTCTACCTAAGTTTCCTTGTGGCACTTCATGATATCCCCCCATCCTTTGCAGGGTCCTTCCCAGTTCTGCTCGATGGCTCCTGACAAGAGGGAAGATAGAGGAAGCCAAAAAGATCATTCGAAGGGCAGCCTCGATCAACAACCGAAGCGTCTCAGAAGAATTCCTCAACAAGGTGTCAAAAGGCTGAGATTTCTAATTCTCGTAGGTTTGCCAGCCTCCAGGTGGGGCTGGAGAACAAGCCAAAAGCACTGTGGGCAGCAGACTCCTGAAGCAAAATAAACACTTATGCGTGGGATGAGAAAGTAGAGAAAGAAGTACTTTTCTCTCTTTCTCACAATATGAGAACTCGTGGGCATGCAATGAAATTGCTGAGCAGTCAGGTTAGAACGGATAAAAGGAAGTCCTTCTTCACCCAAAGGGTGATTAACATGTGGAGCTCACTGCCACAGGAGGTGGTGGCGGCTACGAGCATAGCCAGCTTCAATAGGGGATTGGATAAAAATATGGAGCAGAGGTTCATCAAAGGCTATTAGCCACAGAGTATATATATATTGGCCACTGTGTGACACAGAGTGTTGGACTGGATGGGCCATTGGCCTGATCCAACATGGCTTCTCTCATGTTCTATGCAACTCAAGAACAGTGCCTGATGAAACCCTGTGGAGGCCCCTAGGCAGTCAAAATCTCAGGGAGGGGGGGGGGAGGCTTGCAAATTATCTCAGAGTTGGAGCACCCACCCCACCACCCACAGCCCCCACTGCAGCAGGTACCTTCTCAAAAGCCCCTTTGACAAAGCTGCAGGGGAGAGGCAGAGAGAGACAAACTTGGCAAGGACGCCAGCAGCAGCCGCACCAGGCAAGTTGTGTAGATTAAGAGACCTCATACATTTTAAGGAACAAGACAGTGTGATGTAGAGGTCAGTGGGATTCTGATCAAGCTTGCACAGAGGACTTCCAATAGCCATAGCATGTAGCAAAAAGACATTCACAGAAGACAGTTCAAAAACAGTCTTTCCAATCAGAAAGGAGTAACAATATTCCAGTATTTAGTTCATAGAACTAAAGGAAGCTCTTCCAAAGACGTCCGTTCTGGATAATCAAGACGTTTCATCCGTCTTTCTTCAGTTTGGAGGCTTATTTATCACTGGAACCCACTCTTTACAATACATTCACAGAAGACCAATAAGGTTCAGAACGTGTCTGCTAGATTTCCAGGTTGCAGGGGGTTTGAACAATGGAGCCCAGAAGCATTTCCAGGCAAGTCAGGCAAAGAGCAGCTCAGTTGGTGGCTGGACATGCAGGCTGGGAGGGTTGCAATCAGGGAGAAAACTGGTGTGGGGCTGGGGGTGGGGAGCCAGCCTGGGGCCCCCCAAAGTTGTGGGGGCCCCTGGGTCAGTGCCTAGTTGGCCTAATTGTTAATCCGGCCCTGCTCAATAAACGTTCAAGTTGTGAAATGTCTCAAAGTGTATTAATTCACTGAATGTGACTTGCGTCAATAAAGAGGTGTGGAACTTCAATCCGTCATATGCATCATAAGTTCACGTGGGGTGACTGTAAAGTGGAACCACTTCAGCGCATAAACAGCACCCCCAAAACCGCAAAGCGACAGGCAAAACCGGTCTACTTCCCTGTTTTGCTGTAAGCTTTGTCTAAGCCGTAGCTTGTTCAATCAGTACAATTCGCTTCCATTCGCATACAACGCTTCACTCTTATTCCTCCATGAATTACAAAACTTACGGCAAAACAGGGAAGTAGACCGACTTTGCCTGTTGCTGTGTGTTTTTATAGGTGCTGCTTATGTATTGAAGCGGTTCCACTTGCAGTCATGAACTTATAATGCATATTATGGACTGAAGTTCCACACCTCTTTATTGACGCAAGTCACATTCAATGAATTAATAATAATAATACATTTTTATTTATATCCCGCCCTCCCCGCCAAGGCAGGCTCAGGGCGGCTCACAAGACATGGTACATATACCATGATATTACAATAAAATACAATTAATACAATAAAATACAGTTAAAATACAGTTAAATTACAAATTCATGAGTTTAAATTGAGTAAATAAGTTAAAACCAATATAAATTAATGGTGCTACAGTTCAGTACATATATAAGGATGGCTGGATGTCATTACCAAGATTCCACCTTAGAAAGCCAGTTGGAAGAGGGCGGTTTTACAAGCCCTACGGAACTGGTTAAGGAGACATTTCACAACTTGAATGTTTATTGAGTTGTACTTCTTTAAGTGTTTATTCTTTAAGAGAACCAGTTGGGTGTAGTGGTTAAGTGTGTGGACTCTTACCTGGGAGAACCGGGTTTGATTCCCCACTCCTCTACTTGCAGCTGCTGGAATGGCCTTGGGTCAGCCATAGTGGTTAAGTGGGTGGACTCTTACCTGGGAGAACCGGGTTTGATTCCCCACTCCTCTACTTGCAGCTGCTGGAATGGCCTTGGGTCAGCCATAGCTCTCGTAGGAGTTGTCTTTGAAAGGACAGGTGCTGTAAGATCTCTCTCAGCCCCAGCCACCTCACAGGGGATCTGTTGTGGGGGAAGAAGATAAAGGAGATTGTAAGCCTCTGAGACTCTGATTTAGAGAGAAGGGCGGGGTATAAATCTGTGGTGGTCTTCTTCTATTTTGCTTCAGGAGTCTTCTGCACACGGTGCTTTTTGCTTGTTCTCCAGCTCCACATCCCATGAGACTCTTTTTTGGTTGCCTAACCTTGAGGTGGGGCCTGGAGATCTCCTGGAATTATGACTGATCTCCAAATAGGGTTGCCAACCTCCAGGTGGTGCATGGAGTTTTCCCGCTATTACAAGTGGTGACCTCCAGGCAGCAGAGTTCCGTTCCCCAGGAGAAACCGGCTGTGGTGGAGGGAGGCCTCTATGGCATGATGCCCCACATAAGTCCTTCTCCTCTCCAAACCTCTCTCTTCCTAGATTCTGCCCACCCAAATCTCTAGGGCAGGGATGGCCAAACTTGCTTAATGTAAGAGCCACATAAAATGTCAGATGTTTGAGAGCCACAAGGCATGAACATCGGAGGGTGGAAGGGAGGGAGGGAGGGAGGGAGGGAGGAAGGAAGGAAGGAAGGGAGGGAGGGAGGGAGGGAGGGAGGAAGGAAGGAAGGAAGGAAGGAAGGAAGGAAGGAAGGAAGGAAGGAAGGAAGGAAGGAAGGAAGGAAGGAAGGGAGGGAGGGAGAGATGGATGGATGGATGGGTGGATGGATGGATGGATGGATGGGTAGATAGATAGAGACCTTGGATTCAGTGGGAGCTCACAGAAGCACAGCTCCTGAACCTTTCTGAGAGTTCCACCTCCTTGTCCATTGAATAGTATGTGCAGTTGCATAACAATTCCTGGATGAGCTCCACCACCTGTTTTTCTACAAAGTGATCCCTGGATGGATGGATGGATGGATGGATGGATGGATGGATGGATGGATGGATGGATGGATGGGTGGGTGGGTGGGTGGGTGGATGGATGGATGGATGGGTGGGAGGGAAGAGGTGGAAAGAAAGCAATTAATTATAAATGCATTCTCCAAGCTGCCAGCTGGCTTGGCTTGGAGAAGTGATTTAAAGAGAGAAATGCCTTTTCCAAGCTGGCTGAGACAGCAGTGGGGCTTTGAGAGCCACACAATATGTGTGAAAGAGCCACATGTGGCTCCTGAGCCACAGTTTGGTCACCCCTGCTTTAGATTCTGGCTGACATTGTTCTCTTTCTCATTTTGTATAACCGGAAGCTGGCTCCTGAAAAGAAGGCCACATCTGGAAATATCCTGGATCTTTTTAGGAAGGCACACCTAAGGAAACCAATTTTGATTATGGCCTGGATCTGGTAAGCTGTCCAAACTGCGCTAAATCAGTAGCCCTAAAAACACAGATGCACTTTCTATTTGATGTGAGGAAGGGCTGCTACCATTATTGTTCTTGGGGTACTTCTCTCTCTCTCTCTCGGCTTGGCTTCGCGAACGAAGATTTAAGAAAGGTGCAGTAGTCCACGTCTGCTGCAGGCTCGCTGGTGGCTGACAAGACCAATGCGGGACAGGCAGGTCCGGCCACAGTGGCTGCAGGGAAAAGTCTGATTTAGGGTTGGTGGTTGTTGGGGTACTTCACATACTAAACAATGCACTTTCAGTACACTCGGGGAGGGACGGTGGCTCAGTGGTAGAGCTTCTGCTTGGTAAGCAGAAGGTCCCGGGTTTAATCCCCAGCATCTTCAACTAAAAAGGGTCCAGGCAAATAGGCGTGAAAAACCTCAGCTGGAGACCCTGGAGAGCCATGAATGGGGCTGCGGCTCAGTGGTAGAACATCTGCTTGGTAAGCAGAAGGTTCCAGGTTCAATCCCCGGCATCTCCAACTGAAAAGGGCCCAGGCAAGTAGGCGTGAAAAACTTCAGCTGGAGACCCTGGAGAGACATGAATGGGGCTGTGGCTCAGTGGTAGAGCATCTGCTTGGTAAGCAGAAGATCCCAGGTTCAATCCCCGGCATCTCCAATTGAAAAGGATCCAGGCAAGTAGGCATGAAAAACCTCAGCTGGAGACCCTGGAGAGCCATGAATGAGGCTGTGGCTCAGTGGTAGAGCATCTGCTTCGTAAGCAGAAGGTCCCAAGTTCAATCCCCGGCATCTCCCAACTAAAAAGGGTCCAGACCAAATAGGCGTGAAAAACCTCAGCTTGAGACCCTGGAGAGCTGCTGCCAGTCTGAGTAGACAGTACTGACTTTGATTGACAGAGGGTCTGATTCAGTATAAGGCAGCTTCATATGTGTTCACTTTGCAACTGGTTTTTACTGTGGGAGCCAGTTTGGTGTAGTGGTTAAGTATGCGGACTCTTATCTGGGAGAATGGGTTTGATTCCCCACTCCTCCACTTGCACCTGCTGGGATGGCCTTGGGTCAGCCATAGCTATGGCAGGAGTTGTCCTTGAAAGGGCAGCTGCTGTGAGAGGCCTCTCAGCCCCACCCAGGGTGTCTGTTGTGGGGGAGAAGATATAGGAGATTGTAAGCCTCTCTGATTCAGAGAGAAGGGTGGGGTATAAATCTAGTCTTCTTAAAATGGCAAAGCCCCCTTGCAAATGGTTGGTGAGGTGGATTGAAACCACATTATGTGTGAAAGGTTTGTCTCGAGTCTCTTATCTGTCCCTGCTTCTAACTCTTATGGGCTTAATAAAAAGGCCTTAATGAACTATATCCCTAACTTCAGCCCGCAAACGTGCATAAGTTGGGAGAAGAGTGGTCTCTTATGATGTGGAGCAGTTTCTGCTGCATCCTGTTGAACAGTTTTTTCCGCTTCATGCAAAAAAAATAAATAAAAATCCAAGAAATGTCTTAGAGAGCCAAGAAGATGGTCACACGGGGATTATGCAGCACTGTAAATGTTAATGGCATAACAGAACTCCAAACTCTTGGAGCCCATCTGTGCTGGAAATTAGTGTTTTGCCATACCCAGCATTTCCTTTTTGCATTTTATTATATGGGGCAGTACCTTGGTTCCAGTTTAAGAGTCCGTGGCGGGAGGTGTTAAGAACATAAGAGAAGCCATGTTGGATCAGGCCAATGGCCCATCCAGTCCAACACTGTGTGTCACATAAGAACTTAAGAGAAGCCATGTTGGATCAGGCCAATGGCCCATCCAGTCCAACACTGTGTGTCACATAAGAACATAAGAGAAGCCGTGTTGGATCAGGCCAATGGCCCATCCAGTCCAACACTCTGTGTCACAGAGGAACATAAGAGAAGCCATGTTGGATCAGGCCAATGGCCCATCCAGTCCAACACTGTGTGTCACATAAGAACATAAGAGAAGCCATGTTGGATCAGGCCAATGGCCCATCCAGTCCAACACTGTGTGTCACATAAGGACATAAGAGAAGCCATGTTGGATCAGGCCAATGGCCCATCCAGTCCAACACTGTGTGTCACATAAGAACATAAGAGAAGCCATGTTGGATCAGGCCAATGGCCCATCCAGTCCAACGCTCTGGGTCACATAAGAACGTAAGAGAAGCCATGTTGGATCAGGCCAATGGCCCATCCAGTCCAACACTCTGTGTCACATAAGAACATAAGAGAAGCCGTGTTGGATCAGGCCAATGGCCCATCCAGTCCAACACTCTGTGTCACAGAGGAACATAAGAGAAGCCATGTTGGATCAGGCCAATGGCCCATCCAGTCCAACACTGTGTGTCACATAAGAACATAAGAGAAGCCGTGTTGGATCAGGCCAATGGCCCATCCAGTCCAACACTGTGTGTCACATAAGAACATAAGAGAAGCCATGTTGGATCAGGCCAATGGCCCATCCAGTCCAACACTGTGTGTCACATAAGAACTTAAGAGAAGCCATGCTGGATCAGGCCAATGGCCCATCCAGTCCAACACTCTGAGTCACAGAAGAACATAAGAGGAGCCATGTTGGATCAGGCCAGTGGCCCATCCAGTCCAACACTGTGTGTCACACAGTGGCCAAAAAACCCAGACGCAATCAGGAAGTCCATCAGTGGGGCCAGGACACTAGAAGTCCTCACATTATTGCCCCCCAAGCACCAAGAATACAGAGCATCGCTGCCCCAGACAGAGAGTTCCGATGATAAGCTGTGGCTAAGAGCCACTGATGGACCTCTGCTCCATATGTTTATCTAAGCCCCTTTTGAAGCTGGCTATGCCTGTAGCTGCCACCACCTCCTGCGGCAGTGAATTCCACACGTTAATCACCCTTTGGTGAAGAAGTAATACCTTTTGTTGGTAAAGGCCCTTCTTACCTGAGACCTTGGAGAGTTTCAGACAATCAGAATACAGAATAGTTGTGATAAATTAGGGTTCAGTTGTATGAAGGACACAGCAAATTTAAATTCAGGAGGGTGTGGCCTAATATGCAAATGAGTTCCTGCTGGGCTTTTCCCACAGAGGTCCCGTGTGAAACAAGGGCACCATCAGGGGGTGTGGTCTAATATGCAAATGAGTTCCTGCTGGACTTTTCCCACAGAGGTCCCGTGTGAAACAATGGTGCCATCAGGCGGTGTGGTCTAATATGCAAATGAGTTCCTGCTGGGCTTTCTCCACAAAGAGGCCCCATGTAAAACAATGGCGCCATCAGGGGGCGTGGTCTAATATGCAAATGAGTTCCTGCTGGGCTCTCTCCACAAAGAAATCCTGCGCGGAACAATGGCACCATCAGGGGGTGTGGCCTAATATGCAAATGAGTTCCTGCTGGGCTCCCCCCACAAAGAGACCCCGCGTGAAACAATGGTGCCATCAGGGGGTGTGGCCTAATATGCAAATGAGCTCCTGCTGGGCTTCCTCCACAAAGAAGTCCTGTGTGAAACAATGGTGCCATCAGGGGGTGTGGTCTAATATGCAAATGAGTTCCTGCTGGGCTTTCTCCACAAAGAGGTCCCGTGTGAAACAATGGTGCCATCAGGGGGTATGGTCTAATACGTAAATGAGTTCCTGTTAGCTTTTTTAAAAAAACAAAAACAAAAAAGCTGCAGAATACATTAAAAAATGAACTCAGACCCACACTGCATTTTGCTTCCCTCTCAGGTTTGTGGACAGTTTGGTGTACTATGGAGTGAGCCTCCAAGTTGGAGATTTCGGCCTGGACATCTACAGGACCCAGCTGGTGTTTGGAGCCGTTGAACTACCAGCCCGGGCCTCCTGTATCTTCCTGATGGAGCGGCTGGGGAGGAAGAAGTGCCAGGCTGGTTGGCTTCTCCTGGCAGGCATCGTATGCCTGATCATCCCTGCTATCCCCAAAAGTACAGTCACTCTTTGCACAAAGTACAAATTTGGCAGATGAAGTCCAATAGGAATGTGTGGTGATAATGGCTAGAGGAGTGGGTAGGGTTGCCAAGTCCGACTCAAGAAACACCTGGGGACTTTGGGGCTGGAGTCAGGAGACTTTGGTGGGTGGAGCCAATGGCAGGGGTGTGGCAAGCATGATTGAACTCCAAAAGGAGTTCTGGCCATCACATTTAAAGGGACTGGGCTCCTTTTAAATGCCATCCCTCCGTAGGAAATAATGGAGGCTAGGGGCATCTTGTTTGGGGGCTCATAGAATTGGGCCAATATTTTTGAAACTTGGGGAGTGTTTTGAGGAAAGACACCAGTTGTTATGCTGAAGTTTTGGTGCCTCTACCTCAAAAAACAGCCCCTCTGGAGCCAGAGCCAGTTTGGTGTAATGGTTAACCAGTATTTGGTGTAGTGGTTAAGTGTGCTGACTCTTATCTGGGAGAACCGGGTTCGATTCCCCACTCCTTCACATGCACCTGCAGATGTGACCTTGGGTCAGTCAGAAGACTCTTATCTGGGAGAACCAGGTTTGATTCCCCACTCCTCCGTATGCACCTGCTGTTGTGACCTGTTTCGCTCAAGAGCAGTTTCTGTCAGAGCTCTCTCAGCTCCACCTACCTCACCTACCTTTGGGGGGAGGGAAGGTAAAGGAGATTGTAAGCTGCTTTGAGACTCCTTCAGGCAGTAAAAGGTGGGGTATAAATCAAATCTCCTCCTACTCCTCTTCTAAAAACTGGAAATGATGTCAAAGATGCTCTAGGAGGGGGGGAGTTATAGAGTATCTTCTGATGTCACTTCTTGTTTTTATTGGTAATGCTGTCAATGCCCTGGCGTGGTGCCAACTGGTCCCAAGGACTTGCTGGTTGCGGGGGTTTGCCGGCGACTTTTTCAGCCTAACTTATCTCCAAAGCAGCCATTTTCTCCAAGAGAACTGATCTTTGTAGTGTGGTGATGAGCTGTAATTCTGGAGGCCCCCCCAGGTCCCACTGCCCTGAAGCTGCCAGTTGGTTTCCCATGGGACTCTTGAGAAACCTTAACGGCGAACAAGCTTTTATTCTCAAATCTGCACAGCCCATCAAATCTCCAGCAGCCAATCAGAAACCGCTGGCATTGGGCAAAAACTTTATGGTAGAAATGGCTTCTGCAATAGAGTTTTTGCCCAAGTGCCAGAATGTCACTGCGATGTCACCAATGCGATGTCACTTCCTGTACATGCTGGAAGTAGTATCACCACGTTACCAGTGATGCAGCACAGGCCCTCCTTCCTTTGATTCTCCACTTGCAGCTGCTGGAATGGCCTTGGGTCAGTCATAGCTCTTACAGGAGTTGTCCTTGAAAGGGCAGCTTCTGTCAGAGCTCTCTCAGTCCCATCCACCTCACATGGTGTCTGTTGTGGGGGGAGAAGATATAGGAGATTGTAAGCCGCTCTGAGTCTCTGATTCAGAGAGAAGGGCGGGGTATAAGTGTGCAGTCTTCTTCTTCTTCCTGCTCTTGGTAAATCCCAGCTTGGCAGCAGGGGACAGAACCAGGCTGACCAAATCGATCAGTGCAGGGGTGGCCAAGGGTAGCTCTCCAGATGTTTTTTGCCTACAACTCCCATTAGCCCCAGCCAGCATGGCCAATGGCTGGGGCTGATGGGAGTTGTAGGCAAAAAACATCTGGAGAGCTACCCTTGGCCACCCCTGGATTAGTGTTCTATCCCAGCCTTTCAGGTGTTCGACATCTTCCCTGTTTTTGTTCTCTGGGCAAGCAGCAAAGACCAGAAGGTTATATTTGTTCTGCAGGTATACGGCTCATTGGCTATGTGGAAGTACTTTTGTGCCAAATCCTTGTGAAATGGTGGCAGCTTTTCAGGAAGGCAATTGTGGTTTATCTCTAATTTCTTTCCCTGTGGTCTGTCTTTGTCCAGCTGTCCCTGTTGCCGTAACTGTGCTGGCTGTTATCGGAAAGGCCTCACTTGGGGCCTCCTTTTCAACCACCTACGTCTTCTCTGCAGAAGTCTTTCCCACAGTTGTCAGGTGAGGATCTCGTTCCGGTTTCAGTTCATATTGATTCAGAAATTGCTGGGCAGGGGAGACTTCTCCAGCAACATGACGGGAAAAGCTCCCAACCAGGCATGAAACACATTTTGGATTACTCTAGCTCCGGAATTCCCAACTTGGTGCCTTGAACACCACGGTGCCCACCAACACCTTTTCTGGTGCCCACCAAGTGTTTTTAGGAAGTGGGCGGGGTCAGGTGAGGCTTTTGCCCAGCAAGGCTTTCGACTGGCCACTGGAGACTTGATTGGCTGTGCATATATATATTTTTTTAACATTGCTTTGGCAGCAGCTGCCTCCACAGCACAAAGATCTACACTGTGTTGCTGAAGTTCAGCGGCGGTAGTCATTTTGTGGCTAGCTCCGCCTCCTAAAGCAGCCATTTTGTGGTAGCCATTTTTTTTTTTGCTGCAATCCTCATGCCATGTCAGAATTTCAGATGTGCCCACACGCTCAAAAAGGCTGATCCCGTGAACTTAAAGGGAGGTGTTTGTGAATTTCCTGCATTACGCAGGGGGTTGGACTGGATGACCCTGGAGGTCCCTTTCAGCTCTATGATTCTATGACTCTATGATCCCTGCTGTAAATGTTATACTACACAGGCTGCAAGCGGTACATTGCCAGTTTATGGTTCTTTTTTATATAAAATAACATTACATGATGCCATAGGGTTTTCAGGATATAAGAACATCAGAAGAGTTTTCAGGATATAAGAACATCAGAAGAGCACAGGTCCATCAGTGGCTATTAGCCACAGCATATTGTTGGAACTTTCTGTCTGGGGCAGTGATGCTCTGTATTCTTGGTGTTTGCGGGGGGGCACAGTGGGAGGGCTTCTAGCCCCATTGGTGGACCTCCTGATTGCACCTGGGGTTTTTTTGGCCACTGTGTGACACAAAGTGTTGAACTGGATGGGCCACTGGCCTGATCCAACATGGCTTCTCTTACGTTCTTATGTGACACAGAGTGTTGGACTGGATGGGCCATTGGCCTGATCCAACATGGCTTCTCTTACGTTCTTATGTGACACAGAGTGTTGGACTGGATGGGCCACTGGCCTGATCCAACATGCCTTCTCTGACGTTCTTATGTCCTGCTGGATCAGACCAGTGGTCCATCTAGTCCAGCATCCTGTCTCACAAGGTGGCCAACCAGTTCCTCTGGAAGCTATCGACAGAGTTTAAGGTGCAAGACCTGGCTCTGGGATCCAGAGGCTTAGTTCCTCTGAAGGCGAAGGTTCCCCTCAGTCACCATGGCTAGTTGACTTATCCATCACAAATCTATCTAATCCCCCTTTACAGCTGTTTATTCCCGGGGCCATCACTACATCCTCTGGGAGCAAACTCCACATTGTAATCACTCTCGGTGCAGTGCCGGATTAAAATCTCAGGGGCCCCCTTGCAAATTATCTCAGAGTTGGAGCACCCGCCCCATGGGCTGTAGCCAGGATTTCGTGTTTGGTGAGGCTCACAGCGGGATTTGTTGGTTGGGGGGGCAGGGGCCACCCGTTTTGGTGGCCCAGATCTCTTAGCACTGTAAGCTGCCTTGAGTTCCACAAGTTAACAACCCCCTTCGCCTGGGCAGTCACAGCAGCTCTGCTCCTCCCACCCCTTTCTTATGTGCCCCTCTCTCAGGCAGACAGAGACCTCTTGACTCTCCCCCCCCACCCCTGCTTTGGTCTGCAAGGTATATTAGGGAAGGGGAGAGAAAAAAAGCAAAAAGACCATCAGCGATGCTACTACTTGTTCAGAGTGGCAGTGAGCAAAGGGGACGGATTGGGGGCCCTCCGATGGAGGGGCCATATAGTTGGAAGGGGGGGGTTGAAAGGATGGGCCTGGTCCCTCCCAGGCCCCCCCTGTAGGTACGGACCTGACCGCCCTGCTGCAGCCTGCAGGCACCTTCTCAAAAGCCCCTTTGACAAAGCTGCGAGGGAAGAGGCAGAGAGAGGCAAACTTGGTGATGACGCCAGCAGCAGCCGCACCAAGACAGCCAGTTTGGTGTAGTGGTTAAGTGTGCGGCCTCTTATCTGGGAGAACCGGGTTTGATTCCCCACTCCTCCACTTGCAGCTGCTGGAATGGCCTTGGGTCAGCCATAGCTCTGACAGAGTTTTCCGTGAAAGGGCAGCTTTCTGTGAGAGCCCTCTCAGCCCCACCCACCTCACAGGGTGTCTGTTGTGGGGGAGGAAGGTAAAGGAGATTGTGAGCCCCTCTGAGACTCTTTGGAGTGGAGGGCGGGATATAAATCCAATATCTTCATCTACCTCACAGGGTGTCTGTTGTGGGGGAGGAAGGGAAAGGAGATTGTGAGCCCCTCTGAGACTCTTTGGAGTGGAGGGCGGGATATAAATCCAATATCTTCATCTACCTCACAGGGTGTCTGTTGTGGGGGAGGAAGGTAAAGGAGATTGTGAGCCCCTCTGAGACTCTTCGGAGTGGAGGGCGGGATATAAATCCAATATCTTCATCTACCTCACAGGGTGTCTGTTGTGGGGGGTGGGGAAGGTAAAGGAGATTGTGAGCCACTCTGAGACTCTTCGGAGTGGAGGGCGGGATATAAATCCAATATCTTCATCTACCTCACAGGGTGTCTGTTGTGGGGGAGGAAGGTAAAGGAGATTGTGAGCCCCTCTGAGACTCTTCGGAGTGGAGGGCGGGATATAAATCCAACATCTTCATCTACCTCACAGGGTGTCTGTTGTGGGAGGGAGGAAGGTAAAGGAGATTGTGAGCTGCTCTGAGACTCTTTGGAGTGGAGGGTGGGATATAAATCCAATATCTTCATCTACCTTACAGGGTGTCTGTTGTGGGGGGGAGGAAGATAAAGGAGACTGTGAGCTCCTCTGAGACTCTTTGGAGTGGAGGGCGGGATATAAATCCAATATCTTCTTTTTCGTCTTCTTCAAGCAAGTTGGGCAAAAAGCAGCTCAGTTGCTGGCTGCACGTGCAGGCTGGGGGCTACAGGCAGGGGGGGAAATGGGGGTGGGGGAAGCCAGCCCAGGGCCCTTAAAGACATGGGGGCCCATAGGCCAGTGCCTACTTGGCCTAATTGTTAATCCGGCCCTGTCTCTGTGTAAAGGCAAGAAATGAGCAGAGGTCCCTGAATCTGCCATAGTGACCTTGGACTTCCTTGGTGGTGTCCCATCCAGGTGTTAATCAGGGCCGACCCTTCTTAGCTTCTGAGATCTGATAAGCAGGGCTTTTTTTTAGTAGCAGGAACTCCTTTGCATAATAGGCCACACACCCCTGATGTAGCCAGTCCTCCTGGAGCTTACAGGCCTTTTCTTACAGGGCCTACTGTAAGCTCTTGGAGGACTGGCTTCATCAGGAGGGGTGTAGCCTAATATGCAAAGGAGTTCCTGCTACAAAGAAACACACCCTGCTGATGAGTTTGGGCTAGGTGGGGCCATTCAGGTCAGCCGAGATGCCAATCCCCAGGTGGGGGCAGGGAATCCCCCGGTTTGGAGGCCCTCCCCCCGCTTCAGGGTCATCAGAAAGCGGGAGTGGAGGGGGGAGAGGGAAATGTCTCCTGAAGGTTTGGTTTATGAGAGCGCCCCAGCAGGGTGAACTGATTAGGTTAGGCTAATATATGGAAGAAGAAGAATTGTAGATTTATACCCTGCCCTTCTCTCTGAATCAGAGACTCAGAGCGGCTTACAATCTCCTATATCTTCTCCCCGCACAATAGACACCTTGTGAGGTGGGTGGGGCTGAGAGGGCTCTCACAGCAGCTGCCCTTTCAAGGACAACTCCCATGAGAGGTATGGCTGACCCAAGGCCATTCCAGCAGGTGCAAGTGGAGGAGTGGGGAATCAAACCCGGTTCTCCCCGATAAGAGTCTGCACACTTAACCACTACACCAAACTGGTATATATATATTTATATATTTTATTGAATTATTGAATTTATTTATTTCATTTATTTTTGCTAATTTCTAAGAACATAAGAAAATGTAAGAGAAGCCATGTTGGTTCAGGCCAATGGCCCATCCAGTCCAACACTGTCACACAGTGGCCAAAAAAACCCCAGGTGCCCTCAGAAGGTCCATCAGTAGGGCCATCGTTGGGCGTGTAGACATTTGGAGTGACAGAAATCTAGGGACAACTTTCAGAGCACGCTGTAGAGTCCATTGGGAAGCTTCTGAAGTGGCAGAGATGGGGGCCAAGCCTTATTTCTCTCCTGCCATTGCATCAGCTGAGTCGCATCCAGCCCAGTAATTTAGATTAATTAGTCGGCTGACAACTCCCAGGAGGGAGTCTCCAAATGCTAGTGATTTGGCTTTTAGCGGGTGATGTTTTTGCGCAGTTCTTTGCCAACACAATCTCTCAGAATTGTTCCAAATTAGACACTCAGCTAGATTGGCTTTTAATGTTCTTGCCGGTTTTGGTCTACTCGTTTTGTATATTGCTGTTACCTTCCTTGGCCCTGAGATGACCAGGAGAAAAGCGGACATGTACATATATAAAACGAATAAAATAAAATTGTCGGTTCCTCTGCCATGATGTCCATCCAGTCTCAGTCTCTCTGTGCTTTGCTTCCTCTCTTAGGCAGACCAGCTTAGGTTTGTGCTCCATGTCGTCCAGAATCGGTGGCATCCTAGCTCCACTGGTTGGTCTTTTGGACAAGATCCACCCTGCAATTCCGATGGTGCTACTCGGTGGCATGGCACTGACTGGGGGGATCCTCTGCTTCTTCCTTCCTGAGACGCGGAACCGAGATCTTCTGGATGACACATCGGAATCACCACCTAACCAGCTGTGAGTGGTCAAACGTTATCAAAAAGCTATTTGTTAGAAGCAAGTATATGGTTGCCAGGTCCCTTTGCCTGTCCGGCAGAAGGATTCGAGGGGCGTTCTAGGGATGGGCGAGGACATCGTGCAGGGATGCTCTGGTTTTCAGGCAAAACTCTATGGTTATTTCACCCTCAAAACCATACAGCTTGCCCAAATTCCAGAGCACCCCGATGTGACATCCCCAACATGATGACATCACTGTCAAATACACATGTCTAAGTCTAGGGGGTTTAGGCTACGCCCCTTCAGACCTGCAAGGAGGAGGGGAGAAAGATAACATAAACTACAACTGGGCAGCCGTGTTGGTCTGAAGCAGTTGAACAAAGCAGGAGTCAAGGTGCACCTTTAAGGCCAGCAAAGTTTTATTCAGAATGTAAGCTTTCGTGTACTAAAAGCACACTTCTTCAGACAAGGGGATCGGGTACAGTGGACTGAAATACAAGCAGTATTAACCCACCAACTACATCTGCTTCAGCTCACTGCACCTGTTCCCCGTGCCTGAAGAAGTGTGCTTTTAGAACACAAAAGCTTACATTCTGAATAAAACTTTGTTGGTCTTAAAGGTGCCACTTGACTCCTTCTTTATAAACTACAAAACTGTTTCATTATGGGTTCTTGTGGTCTAGTGGTTTGCCTGGTCACAGGTCTACAAAATACAAAGCCAAATTATAGAAAAAAATATATACAAGGGTTTATTTACAAGAAGGGAAAGGGAAACATAAAATGGACATTAAAACCAAACAGAGAAAATACAGTGTGCACAGAGGAACACACTAAAATAAAAGACTATGGCAGGGGTGGCCAAACTGTGGCTCAGGAGCCACATGTGGCTCTTTCACACATATTTTGTGGCGCTTGAAGCCCCCACCACCCTGTCAGCTGGCTTGGAGAAGACATTTCTCTCTTTAAATCACTTCTCCAAGCCAAGCCTGCCAGTGGCTTGGAGAATGCATTTAAAGTTGAAGTTGCTTTCTTTGCACTTCTCCCTCGACCCCCCATCTATTTCTTCCTTCCTTCCTTCCTTCCTTCCTTCCTTCCTTCCTTCCTTCCTTCCTTCCTTCCTTCCTTCCTTCCTTCCTTCCTTCCTTCCTTCCTTCCATCTTGCGGCTCTCAAACATCTGACATTTTTTCTATGTGGCTCTTATGTTATCTCCTACACTAGACCATGCAGCATTCCTTGGCTACTTGCCCTAAGCCTTAATCACTTGACGCTCTCTTGGTCAGCCACCGTAACACAGTCAGACGTCATTGCTTCTCACTGCCCGTCTTGCTGATTCTGCGTTCTTGTCATCCTGGTATATCATGTCATGATTTGGTGTGGCTTCTAGCCAGATGATATCCTAGCTGTTACATAATTGGCGGATTGACTAGCCAATCCTGAACCTGATCTAATTAAGAGCTGTCGTCCAACTCTGATCTTGACGACATGCTGTCAGAGTTAGATCTAGATGAGCTACTTGTCAAATGGATACCAGACATGCAGAAAGGTGTCACTAATTACCCTGAAGTCTAACTAAGTAATTGCCTACTGACATAGCACACTTACAAGTACAAATTCTGATACAACTCAAATAAGATGACGTCGATTAACGCAAAGACTTACATACACCGAATGAAAGTCAGTTTCTTGAGAGTCTCTTCCGGGTGATGTCATCATGTCGTAGATATCACAGGGCTCTTTTTCCTAGCAGGAGCTCCTCTGCATATTAGGCCACGCCCCCCTGATGTAGCCAGTCCTCCAAGAGCTTAGAGGGCTCTTAGTAAGGGCCTACTGTAAGCTCCAGGAGGATTGGCTACATCAGGGGTGTGTGGCTTAATATGCAGAGGAGCTCCTGCTAGAAAAAGAGCCCTGCGTGGTGATATCCCTGTTTAGAGGGGGGGGGGGGGTTGCCATGCCGGCCAGCAAAGAAGAGCCTCCAAAACTGGGGGATCTCCACCTCTGGGACCTGGCAGCTGGCCAAGGATCCTCAACTTTTTTACAGTGGGAAATTTCAGCAAATGAGAACACAGCCAGGGACTGCACTGGGAGGTACTTAGCATAGTGGTGAATCGGGCCCTCTCTTCTGTTTCATATTGGCAACTGATGAGTGATGTGGAGAGAGGTTTGGTGGACAACCTTCCCCCACCGAAACTGTCATGCTTATAGCTGCTGCAATTTTTGCTAGCTTAGCTGCAGCCACGTGGCCAGGCTCAATGGCGCATGAAAATCAAGAACCAACTCTCTTTCACTTTACGAGGGCCGGCGCGTGGAAGCAGGCGGGGTAGGTGGCTGCTTAGGGTGCTACCCTGCCTGGGGATGCCACCAGGCACCCCCTTACTCCCCTTGCCCCTTCACCGGCTAGAAGGTGCTGCTTGGCCGCCCTGCTCTTTGGAGGCCTCCTTAGAATCCTCCAAAGAACAGTGTTTTAGCGCCGCCTGGCCGCTATCAAGCCAAAAGCGGCCACCATGCTGTTTAGAGGCTTCCTTGGAAGTCTCTGAATAGTGCAGTGTTTTAGCAGTGCCCAGCGTCACTCTCCTTCATTATTTCAAAACGGAGGGAAGACATTTAAAAGGCACGTGGTCCCTTTAAACGTGTTTGCCAGAACTCCCTTACTCCTGGCTCCACCCACAAAGACCCCAGATTTTTCTTGAGTCAGGCCTGGCAACTCTAGCACACGCATACACAAAATACTAAAATAATTTTTTTTAAAAAGGTTCTATATCTATGAGCTTCTAGGATCGAAAGAGAGGAAGGCACCTTCAGGAATGGCTAAGTGAAACTCTGATTGCGTGTTATCCGGGTCAAGTCGCTTTTGATCGATGCAGACTCGATGAATGAATGACCTCCAAAATATCCTACCATTAACAGCCTTGCTCAGATCTTCCCAGTTTGGTGTAGCCAGTTTGGTGCAGTGGTTAAGTGTGCGGACTCTTACCTTGGAGCAGGGCTTTCTTTGCAGCAGGAACTCCTTTGCATATCAGGCCACACATCCCTGATGTGGCTAATCCTCCAAGAGCTTACAGGGCTCTTAGGACAGGGCCTACTGTAAGTCCCAGGAGGATTGGCTACATCATGGGGTGTGGCCTAATATGCAAAGGAGTTCCTGCTACAAAAAAAGCCCTGTTTTGGAGAACCAGGTTTGACTCCCCACTCCTCCACCTGCAGCTGCTGGAATGGCCTTGGGTCAGCCATAGCTCTCGCAGAGCTGTCCTTGAAAGAGCAGCTTCTGGGAGAGCTCTCTCAGCCTCACTTACCTCACAGGGTGTCTGTTGGGGGGCGGGGAGGAAGATAGAGGAGATTGTAAGCCTCTGAGTTTCAGAGTGGAGGGTGGGGTATAAATCCAATGTCAATGTCATCATTGTCTTCTTCTTCTTACTGAGGGGAGTGGCTTCCTTGATCGGGTCAATCCATTCCAAGTTGGGTCTTTGTCTTTTCCTACTGCCTTTGACTTTTCCTAGCGCTGTTGTTGTTTCCAGTGGATCCTTGTCTCCTATTGATGTGGCCAAAAGTTGAGGAGAATTCAGGCTTGAATATTAAATATTGGATTCGGGGGGAAAGCCCTTTTCTTGGTAATTAACATTTTATTGGCGTTTTCCGATACAAAAAAAACAAACAAGGATGCAAAGGAACAAGGATGTCAATAACACCGCAGTGCAGTAAATAATATTGACTATAGGGAACAACCCTTTTCTTTTCTTAGGTCCAAGAAGGCAGTCCATAACGGTGTAGAAAACAGACCCGTGGAAGAGAACGATGGAAACCGGATTGCAGAGACGGCCACGAGTACATACTTCTAGCGACGCGATCAAATCTCCTGGCTTTGAAAAGAAAGATCGAACTTTTTTGTAGAAAATCAAGAACTTTATTGGCAAATATTCTGGGTATCCTTCTCGATTCGTGTACAAAAAGGTAGATCTCCCCAGGATTTTTGGAAGCCTAGGTACAGTCCAGCAGGTCTGGATTCAGCCAGATTATACTTGGGAGATCCTTGAATCCCACAACGTTTTCAGCCCTCTTTGCTTTGCACATCCCCCAGTTCCCAAATCATGACTGCTGTTCCTTCATGAAGAGTCCCTCGGAATGGAGTTCAATAAAGTAATATTTCCTCTTCCTGACATTTGGTGTGCTTTGGTGCTGGGTCTGTGCGGTTCAGGAATCTCTGAAGCATGCCACCTCTTGTGGCAGTGAATTCCACGCATGAATCAGCCTTTGGGTGAAGGACTTCCTTTTTCAGTTCTAACCCGACTGCTCAGCAATTTCATTGAATGTCCACGAGTTCTCGTATTGTGAGAAAGGGAGGAAAGGACTTCTTTCTCTACCTTCTCTATCCCATGCATAGATTCACCTTTGGGTGAAGTACTTGAACATATGAACATATGAAGCTGCCTTATAGGAGCATTATGATACTAAAGACTAACATATGAACATATGAAGCTGCCTTATACTGAATCAGACCCTCGGTCCATCAAAGTCAGTATTGTCTTCTCAGACTGGCAGTGGCTCTCCAGGGTCTCAAGCTGAAGTTTTTCACGCTTACTTGCCTGGACCCTTTTTAGTTGGAGTTGATGGGGATTGAATCTGAGACCTTAGGCTTACCAAGCAGATGCTCTACCACTGAGCCACCTTCCCTCCCCAACAAAATTTGTGGCAGGGAGCCACTGTTCACTTCTTCAGATACAGGTAGATGTCAAGACCCCCACAGTTCAAAGAGCACAAATGTTCCACTTTATAAATGATTGTTTATGGACACTCGACAGCAGATCATAGAAGAAGAATTGCAGATTTATACCCTGCCCTTCTCTCTGAATCAGAGACAGAGTGGCTTGCAATCTCCTATAACTTCTCCCCCCACAACAGACACTCTGTGAGCTGGGTTGGGCTGAGAGGGCTCTCACAGCAGCTGCCCTTTCAAGGACAACCTCTGCCAGAGCTATGGCTGACCCAAGGCCATTCCAGCAGGTGTAAGTGGAGGAGTGGGGAATCAAACCCGGTTCTCCCAGATAAGAGTCCGCACACTTCCCCACTACACCAAACTGGCTCTCATGACTGCCTTTGCGAAGACCAGAAATGGCCGGCTAATTGGCACCTTATATAGGTTACGTAAGTCCGTTACAATTTAAAGAAAAGCGGGAAGCCGAAAGCGCGAAGCGTCATCCCTCCCCACTAAGATATCCCTGGTCCTCTCCACAGGTGTATCTTGGTGGTTGGCGTGACCTTGGTCTCCCATAGCAACCCTGCAGGCCAGTGTGAGGAATTTGGATAACTGTTACAAAAAGATAAGCATAGGAGCAGCAGGCAGGGAAACAGCAGAACTTATTCATAGTAAAAAAATGGCAAGGCACTTGTTATACTGCCCCCCCACCCCCAAACTCTCAACCTCCTTCAGGGTCATCTAGTCCAACCCCCTGCACAATGCAGGAAACTTACAAATACCACCACCTAAATTCATAGGATCTTCATTGCTGTCAGATGGCCATCCAGCCTCTGTTTCAAAACTTCCAAGGAAAGAGAGCCCACCACCTCCCAAGGAGGAAGCCTGTTCCACTGAGGAATCGCTCTGTCAGAAAGTTCTTCCTAATGTTGAGCCGGAAACACTTCTGATTTTATTTCAACCCATAGGTTTTGGTCTTACCTTCTGGGGCCACTGAAAACAATTCCACACCATCCCCTATAGGACAACCCTTCAAGTACTTGAAGATGGTGATCAGATCACCTCTCAGCCGCCTCCTCTCCAGGCTAAACGTGCCCAGCTCCTTCAACTTTTCCTCATAGGACGGTCTCCAGACCCCTCATGATCTTTGTTGCCCTTTAGTCAATTTTGGGGCATTCATATCTGAAGCCTTTACCCATTCAGCCTGGCTGATGGGGAAATGAGTCCATTTGGTGAGATAGTAGAGTTCTCCCCTCTTCCACTTAGAATCAAGAATGGCTTGAATCACATGGTGAATCTGACCCCGCACTAGAGTCGGAGCTGGTGCACTCTTCTGTGGGCGCCATGACTGTGAGTCCATCTGTCCTATTCTCTGAAGAGAGGAGCAATTTCAGATGCCCAACGATCTTAACAGGGAAATGACAATAGCAGTGAACAGCAATAGCAGGCACACTTGGATTAAGTGCGATCTGCAGAGGGGTAATGGGCGTGGAGAAATCAGCAGTGGCAAACGAGACAGGAAACCCAGGTCACTCATGGCTTCTCAAGAAAGCCAGTCTGATTTGAAGATGCTGTATTCGAAACAATTGGCTCCCTTCCTTGACCGTAGTGACCTGGCAACTGTGATCCATGCAACCGTCACCTCAAGACTGGACTACTGTAATGCCCTCTACATGGGGCTGCCCTCGTCACGAACCCGGAAACTACAGCTAGTGCAGAACATGGCAGCCAGGCTCCTATTGGGGCTGCCCAGGTGGGAGCGCATACAGCCGGCGCTGCAAGGACTGCGCTGGCTGCCAATAGTATACCGGATTCGCTACAAAGTGCTGGTCATTACCTTCAAAGCCCTTTACAGCCGAGGACCTGTGTACCTGAGGGACCGTCTGTCCCCACACGTTCCGCAGAGGGTACTAAGATCGGGAACTCAACATCTTTTAGTGATCCCTGAGCCGAGAGAGACTAGACTGACGGCTACCAGGGATTGCACCTTCTCAGTAGCAGCCCCCTACTGGTGGAACCAGCTGCCAGAAGAGGTTAGGGCAGGGGTCCTCAAACTTTTTAAATAGGGGGTCAGTTCACTGTCCCTCAGACCGTTGGAGGGCTGGACTGCCGTTACTGTACAAGGCCGCGGGCCGTCAGTTCTCCGTCTTCTGCATCTCTCTCCCTTCCCCACACCACACACCCTGGCCTGGGAACTCACCTCACCTCGGTATCACCTCACACTCTGTCTCCGCCGCCTCAGCCCAGT
Source organism: Heteronotia binoei (assembly GCF_032191835.1). Lineage (NCBI taxonomy): Eukaryota > Metazoa > Chordata > Lepidosauria > Squamata > Gekkonidae > Heteronotia > Heteronotia binoei. The sequence continues at coordinate 12,983,682 of NC_083232.1, forward strand.
GCCGGAAGTTTGCGTTGCTAACGCGAGTTTAGGTCGAACGTCACTTCCGGTCTGATTTTGCCATAACCCGGCGGGCCGCATAAACGTTCTCAGCGGGCTGCATCTGGCCCGCGGGCCGTAGTTTGAGGACCCCTGGGTTAGGGCCTTGCGGGACCTCGCCCAGTCCTGCAAGACCTGTAAGACCACGCTCTTCCGGCTGGCTTTCAGCTGGTCTTGAGTCTTATAACAGCAGGAGGAATCCAAGAATATTGACATCGCTGAATTTGAAAACGATAGGCATGTATTAGCACCAATTGTTTTGAACTGCTTAAACTTAACTGGTTTTATTACTGAGGTGCACTTTGTTTTATGACTGTTTGTTTTATGACTATCGTAAGCCGCCTTGAGCTTGCCTTGGCGGAGCGGGGGGCAGGGTATAAATTTAATAAACCATAATATAGTGGGCTCGATGCATAAAGGAGACGTGGTCGCAGTGATCGTAGCTCTCTTTATTCAGTCATGCCATGGGTAACGGCTGAACTAGAAGATGAACTAGCCTAACGGGGCCAACTATATACAGTTCAAGCTTCCCGTGCTAGCATGCCATTGGGTCGCTCGAACCAGCAGGGGGCTTGTGATTGGTGCAGAGCAGCAGGGATTCGGATCCTTCTTCCCATTGTTCCTGAGTGCCCCAAGCTCACTCCTAAAGGTTCCAATGAGCCAGGCAGGAACACGGATAAATGCAACATTAGTCCACATACACAACAGTCATGAAAGGCTGGTTCATCCTGATTGCCCCCTTTTCCGAAGCATTCTGCCAGATCAGACCAGCGAGTGTTGGAATAAATGCAATAGGAACTGAATATTAGTGTGAAAGAGTGAAGCAAAACAGTGGCATAAAACTGTAGCTTGGATAAAGCAGTAATGCGAAACAGGAACACAGACCGGTTATGCCTGCAAACTAGGGGTGGGAAATGTCAGGCCCGTGGGCCATTTGTGGCCCTCGAGATCACTTGGTCTGGCCCTTGGGGATTTCTGGGCCAAGCCTCTCTCTCTCACTCGCTCTCTTTCATGGGCATTATGAAGGACTGCTGCTGGGGTATGTGGGTGCTTTTAAAGGTCTGCTGGGAGCAGCTAAAGAGAGGGAGGGAGGGCTGGCAGGGGTGGGGATGGGAGCCTGCTACCACCGGTTCAATTTGCACATGATTATCCCAGATGGTGTGGCCTAATATGCTAATGAGTGTGTGACCTTCTATGCTATTATTAGGGGATGTGGTCTAATATGCCTGGACCTAGGTATTTGCTTAGGGCAGCAGGCTGGTGTCTCTGTGTGTGTGTGCGTGCTGAACTAGGCTCTTTCCACATGACTTCAAATAGAAAAACAATTATTTGCATTAATTTTGTCGGCCTCAATTGTTCTCCCTCGGCAGAGCACTGTTTTTTAAGTTGCTAATTTTGTATGGCCTGCAAACGATGTTATAAATATCCAAATGGCCCTTGGCAGAAAAAAGGTTCCCCACCCCTGCTGTAAACTGATGTTGGTACTTGGATTATGGTTTAAGTATCCTCTGCATACATTGCAAATCTGGAACTTCCTATGAATTTTTGATACCAGTAAAGAAATTGGAATTTCTGTATTGTTTGGGAATTATAGAACCTGAGTGAATACTGGACATCGGATAAGAGGTACTTTATACGCGGAGCGATTGCTTTCCTTCCACCCACCTGGTGATTGGCAACCCTAACTGAACTATGTTAAATGTTTTAGGTATATTTTAAATTCTGGAACTTGAACTGTAATTTATAAACTGTATTGGGATTTTATTGTGCCGTACACAGCCCTGAGCCCTGTTTTTCAGAGCAGGGCAGCCCAAAAGTCTTTTAACAAACAAATATTAAAGAAATAACTCAGAGCCCTACAAGAAGTGACCTCAGGTGGCTCCTGGAATTCGCTGGGAAGGAGTATGTTCCTTGGCCACTGAGATTGGGGAGGGGCAGTTTCTCAGGGGCAGAGTGCGCGCACACACATAAGAGAACATATGAACAAAAGAGAAGCCACGTTGGATCAGGCCAGTGGCCCATCCAGTCCAACACTCTGTGTCACATAAGAACATAAGAGAAGCCACGTTGGATCAGGCCAATGGCCCATCCAGTCCAACACCCTGTGTCACATAAGAACATAAGAGAAACCACGTTGGATCAGGCCAATGGCCCATCCAGTCCAACACTCTGTGTCACATAAGAACATAAGAGAAGCCGTGTTGGATCAGGCCAATGGCCCCTCCAGTCCAACACTCTGGGTCACATAAGAACATAAGAGAAGCCATGTTGGATCAGGCCAGTGGCCCATCCAGTCCAACACTCTGTGTCACATAAGAACATAAGAGAAGCCCTGTTGGATCAGGCCAGTGGCCCATCCAGTCCAACACTCTGTGTCACATAAGAACATAAGAGAAGCCATGTTGGATCATGCCAATGGCCCATCCAGTCCAACCTTCTGTGCCACACAGTGGCAAAAAACCCCCCCCAGGTGCCATCAGGAGGTCCATCAGTGGGGCCAGGACTACTAGAAGCCCCACATACACACACGCAGAGGGCCCTAGGTTCATTCTCTCTGACAGACAGCCTAACCAGGACGGGGGGGCTATTTGCATCTGTGACTCAGCAGAAAGCGATTTTTCCGGGTTCCGAAGTCACAAGGAAGGATCGTCACTGTGCCAGCTGGGCGTGAGGATGCTGCCAAGAGAGGCATTCCATCAACGACCTGTGTGATCTCCTGTAGACTCCCAGCACCGGAGTTAATGCATAACCTGGACTAAGAAACGTGGGTGATCCAGAAGGACAGCCCTTTCTGCTGCAGAGCACCACCTCCGTCACTGACTGCTGTAAAGTGAAACAAAGCGTGAGGTATGAGTCTCACGGCGCCTATAAGGCCAACAAAGTTTTATTCTGGGTAGATCCAACTGGGCAGCCGTGTTGGTCTGAAGCAGTAGAACAAAGCAGGAGTCAAGTATCGCCTTTAAAACCAATGAAGTTTTATTCAGAATGTAAGCTTTCTTTTTGTTGGTCTTAAAGGTGAACTTATCTCCTACTTTGTTCTATTTTATTCCGGGTATGAGCTTTCATTTGCACGGGCACTGCTTCAGAGACAATGAAATGGAAATTACCATTCCGTACATATACGAAGCTGAAGCTCAAATACTTTGGCCACCCAATGAGAAGGGAGCACTCCCTGGAGAAGACCCTGATGCTGGGAAAGACAGAAGGCGGAAGGAGAAGGGGATGGCAAAAGAGGAGATGGCTGGACAGCGTTATTGATGGAACTAACACAAATTTGAGCAGACTTCGGAGGATGGTGGAAGACAGGAGGATCTTGGGCCATGGGGTCACAAAGAGTCGGACTCAACTGTGCAACTGAACAACAAAACGTATAGGTAGAGGGTGAGCAGTAAATTAGCCTGCAGGGGTGTCAAAGTCATTTGTTATGTGGGCCGGATTTGACATAAATGGGATTTTGTGATGCCAGGCCATGTGTTCATAAAATGTAATGCTAGGAAGTGGAGATATTAACTTTATACAGGACACAGGCAAAGACCCAGTTAAAATATATATATTTTTAAAAAACTGAAAAATAAAACATGCTTAACACATTAGCACTCTTGCAACGTTTTGTTTATTTAACAGTCTGATAACTGACAACTCTTGCTCTGAGGAGCCTCGGCCAATAGATGGCAGAGAGGATAGGCTCAGTAGCTCTGCTGTGCTGTGCAATTGAGAGAGCCTGGCAAAGCAAGCTCTCTCTCCCCCCTCCAAGGAAGGAGCCCCAGCCAATGCAGAAAATAGAGGTATTGCTCCATAGCTCCTTTGTGATTGAGCAAGCCTTGCAAAGCAAGCTGTGATGCAGAAGGAAGCAAAAGAGAGGGAGAAGGAAGCAGATGACAGCCAGTTGCTCGGGGGCCTGATAGGACCCCTCTGGGGCCTGATCCGGCCCTTGGGCTGCATGTTTGACACCCAAGGCATACATCATAATGAAGATGTTTAACAGATACAAGGACCAAGCAGGAATAACAAGCTTAGTTTATTCCTCTGACATGACAGGCACTCGTCAATGAGCATATGCTGTATGTGTGTGGAAAGGACCAAGAATAACAACTAAGAACAGGCCACACATAACTGTATTTCAGGAGAATCTCTTCCTTAGAAGAAGAAGATGATGATATTGGATTTATATCCCGCCCTCCACTCCGAAGAGCCTCAGAGCGGCTCACAATCTCCTTTCCCTTCCTCCCCCACAACAGACACCCTGTGAGGTAGATGAAGATATTGGATTTATATCCCGCCCTCCACTCCGAAGAGTCTCAGAGCGGTTCACAATATCCTTTACCTTCCTCCCCCACCAACAGACACCCTGTGAGGTAGATGAAGATATTGGATTTATATCCCGCCCTCCACTCCGAAGAGTCTCAGAGCGGTTCACAATATCCTTTACCTTCCTCCCCCACAACAGACACCCTGTGAGGTAGATGAAGATATTGGATTTATATCCCGCCCTCCACTCCGAAGAGCCTCAGAGCGGCTCACAATCTCCTTTACCTTCCTCCCCCACAACAGACCCCCTGTGAGGTGGGTGGGGTTGGAGAGGGCTCTCCCAGCAGCTGCCCTTTCAAGGACAACCTCTGCCAGAGCTCTGGCTGACCCAAGGCCATGCTGGCAGGTGCAAGTGGAGGAGTGGGTAATGTATGGCAGTACTATAAAAATCATTGTTTCCCAGGGAATGGCATTTTGAATACATATAGCTCATCTACGTGTTACTCAGAATAAGGTTATGGAACTCTGGACTGGACTGGGTCAGACTGAAGGTAAGGAGAGTCACATTTGGTGTAGTGGTAAAGTGTGCAGACTCCTATCTGGGATAACCAAGTTTGATTCCCCACTTTTCTACTTGCACCTGCTGGAATGGCTTTGGGTCAGCCATAGCTTTGGCAGAGGTGGTCCTTGAAAGAGGAGCTGCTGGGAGAGCCTTCTCAGCCTCACCCACCTCACAGGGTGTCTGTTGTGAGGGAGGAAGATAAAGGAGATTGTAAACCGCTCTGAGACGTTGAGATTTGGAGTGGAGGGTGGGATATAAATCCAATATCATCATCATCATTTTGAAAGTCTCCATTTCATACAGAGTTGCCTACATGTATCTCATAGATGCGGGGAGGGGGGAATAACATTTCCTTCCTAATGTATTTTGTGGCTTAAAAATGTACCCAGATCAACACATACCATTTATACATGCATAAAAACCCAATTGTTATCTGAAATGTTACCTAATAGTCATCAATGAACACAAAAAGGAAACAGAGCTTGTTCCATTAATATGCAGAGCTTAAGCTTGCCAAGATTTAATTTTAAGATTTATCCAGGAACTGAAGCTGCTCTAGGCAAGTGGACACCTTCTAAAAGCTATTGCGGAATTTGAGCAGGGGTGGCCAAACTGTGGCTCGGGAGCCACACGTGGCTCTTTCATACATATTGTGTGGCTCTCAAAGCACCCCCCACCCCACTGGCTGACTTAGAGAAGGCGTTTGTCTCTTTAAACCACTTTGCCAAGCCAGATGGCAGCTTGGCAAATGCATTTTTAAGTTGCTTTATTTCCACCTCTCCCTCCCTCATCTATTTTCCTTCCTTCCTTCCTGTTCCCAAACATCTGACAATCAAGTCTTGCAGCTCTTGGACATACACCATTTATTCTGTGCGGCTCTTACATTAAGCAAGTTGGGCCACCCCTGAATTTGAGGTTCCGTCTCGTAGATACAAGACAGGCCATAAGATGAAGTGCAGCACCTGCTTACTGAGGTGTGTTCTTTTCATTTAGTCATTCACGCAAGAGTTTGCCTTCGATTGAATTCAATCCTCAGCCAGTTTGGTGTAGTGGTTAAGTGTGCGGACTCTTATCTGGGAGAACCAGGTTTGATTCCCCACTCCTCCACTTGCCACTGCTGGAATGGCCTTGGGTCAGCCATAGCTCTGGCAGAGGTTGTCCTTGAAAGGGCAGCTGCTGTGAGAGCCCTCTCCAGCCCCACCCACCTCACAGGGTGTCTGTTGTGAGGGGAGAAGACATAGGAGATTGTAAGCCGCTCTGAGTCTCTGATTCAGGGAGAAGGGCGGGATATAAATCTGCAATTCTTCTTCTTCTTCTTTACAGGGCTTTTTTTTTTTTAACAGGAACTCCTTTGCATATTAGGCCACACACCTCTGATGTAGCCAATCCTCCAAGAGCTTACAGGGCACTTCTTACAGGGCCTACTGTAAGCTCCAAGAGGATTGGCTACATCAGGAGTGTGTGGCCTAATATGCAAAGGAGTTCCTGTTACAAGATAAGCCCTGAGTATTTATGCCCTTGGGATTTGTTTGACTCCCCCCCCCCCGCCATAACTCAAACAACAGGTAAGAATCAGAAGAGAGGTTTCACCTTTTACTTGGGATCTTTTAAGCAGCAAGGAGTATCTTAATTTCCCTGTTCTCAGGATAATCAGTGTTTCCAAGAAATAAATATTAACTCTTGGCAGCTGCTGTGGCAGGATAGATTCCATTTGTTTAAGAGACGACAAGCCCTGATTAATTTTTCACCTTGCCCCTTTTCAAAATTATTTCTTTGCGGACCTGATTGTGCCCAACGATCCGTTAGAGTCGCCGGATGCGACAACGATACACAGCAGCGACCGGCGAAGTCAGAGCGTGATGGAATTTGGAGACCTCTTGAAGGCGATCGGAGAATTCGGGCGGCTTCAGAAACGGCTGGTTCTCCTCCTCTGTGTTCCGAACTTCCTCACAGCCTTCCACTTGTTTGGCCAAGTGTTCGTGGTGACCGACATCCCTCACTATTGCAACACCAGCTGGGTCCACAAGCTGAACTTGAACCTGACCGAAGAGCAGGAGCTGAATTTGACCATTCCTAGAAGGCCTGATGGCTCTCTTGAGAAGTGCCATATGTTTACTCCTGTGCAAGGGACTCTTCAATCGATTCAACTCAATTCCACAGAAAAATGCCGAGATGGCTGGGTGTATCCTGAAAAGCAGCCGCCGACATTGCTTACTGAGGTGTGTTCTTTTCATTTAGTCATTCACGCAAGAGGTTGCCTTCGATTGAATTCAGCCCATCTACCTCAGATTTTATTTTACATGTAGGTAGGTAGGGAGCAGCTGCGTGGAGCAGAGTGGTAAAGCAGCATTACTGCAGTACTGTGGTCTGAACTCTCTGCTCACGACCTGAGTTCGATTCCGGCGGAAGCTGGATTCAGGTAGCCGGCCCAAGGTTGACTCAGCCTTCCATCCTTCCAAGGTCGGTCAAATGAGGACCCAGCTTGCTGGGGGAAAAGACTGGGGAAGGCAATGGCAAACCACCCCGTAAAAAAGTCTGCCGTGAAAACATTGTGAAAGCAACATCACCCCAGAGTCAGAAACGACTGGTGCTTGCATAGGGGACCTTTCCTTTCCAGGTAGGTAGGTAGATGATAGATAGATAGATAGATAGATAGATAGATAGATAGATAGATAGATAGATAGATAGATAGATAGATAGATAGATAGATAGATAGATAGATAGATAGATAGATAGATAGATAGATAGATAGATAGATAAGAAGAAGAAGAAGAAGAATTGCAGATTTATACCCCGCCCTTCTCTGTGAATCAGAGACTCAGAGCGGCTTACAATCTCCTGTGTCTTCTCCCCCCACAACAGACACCCTGTGAGGTGGGTGGGGCTGAGAGGGCTCTCACAGCAGCTGCCCTTTCAAGGACAAGTCCTGCGATACCTGTGACTCACCCAAGGCCATTCCAGCAGGTGCAAGTGGAGGAGTGGGGAATCCAGGGCCGGATTTAAGGGGGGCAGAGGGGGGTGCTTGCCCTGGGCGCCGACAGAGGGGGGGGGCGCCAAATCGGGTATGGAGTCCATTGTATTCTATGGGACCATAAGATAGAATGGCCCATAAGGGGGTGCCATTTTTTAATTCCCCCCCCCCCTCAAAAAAATGTAGATTCGGTCCTGGGGGAATCAAACCTGGTTCTCCCAGATAAGAGTCCGCACACTTAACCACTACACCAAACTGGCTCTCAGATAGATGATAGATAGATAGATAGATAGATAGATAGATAGATAGATAGATAGATAGATAGATAGATAGATAGATAATGCATATTAGGCCACACCACACCTCCCTGATGTAGCCAATCCTCCAAAATCTTAGAGGGCTCTTAGTACTGGGCCTACTGTAAGTTCCAGGAGGATTGGCTACATCAGGGGTGTGTGGCTTAATATGCAAAAGAGTTCCTGCTACAAAAAAGCCCTGGATAGTTAGCTAGATATAGATATTCTTATCCCCCTTTTTTCCTCAGTGCAGACCCAAATGCCTTACATCAGTCTCTTCTGCTTCATTTCCTCCTTCTGTTTCATTTTCTCCTCACAACAGCCTTGTGAGGTAGGCTTGGTTGAGAGTGTGTGACCAGCCCAAGGCTGTCCAGCAAACTTCCATGACAGAATAGGGATTCTGGCAAGCGCTCTCAGACTGAGAACGGTGTTTTTTTTCCAATTCCTCAGATGCTGAACACCGAACCTGTAACTTCCTTGCATACAAAGCCAGAGTGCTGCCCCAAACCCATGACCCTTCTGGAATTTCATGATTCTGTCTTGAAATGTGTATATGCGTGGTAATTTTTCTTTCTATGGGGGTTTCCACCAGGCTCTGTCCTATCTCTCGTGCTGGTTGAATCCATAGGTGCAGCTCTTGAGGGGAATGCTCCATAGTTTTTATTGGGATATTTGGTTAATATACTGTACCAGTTTGCTCAGTCACAGAAGCATGATACTGCATTCAGTAAATAAATCTCTCAATAAGTGGATTGCAAAAAACTCAGCGTCTCAGAGCAGCTCACAATCTCCTTTACCTTCCTACCCCACAACAGACATCCTGTGAGGTGGGTGGGGCTGAGAGGGCTCTCACAGCAGCTGCCCTTTCAAGGACAACTCTGTCACAGCTATGGCTGACCCAAGGCCATTCCAACAGCCGCAAGTGGAGGAGTGGGGAATTGAACCCAGTTCTCCCAGATAAGAGTCTGTGCACTTAACCACTACACCAAACTGGCTCTCGAGGGGGTGAAGACAAGCCACCCACTGCCCAAAAGTGGAGAAAGAAGAAGAATTGCAGATTTATACCCCGCCCTTCTCTCTGAATCAGAGACTCAGAGCGGCTTACGGTCTCCTATATCTTCTCCCCCCACAACAGACACCATGTGAGGTGGGTGGGGCTGAGAGGGCTCTCACATCAGCTGCCCTTTCAAGGACAACCTCTGCCAGAGCTATGGCTGACCCAAAGCCATCCCAGCAGCTGCAACTGGAGGTGTGCGGAATCAAACCTGGTTCTCCCAGATAAGAGTCTGCACGCTTAACCACTATGGCTGACCCAAAGCCATCCCAGCAGCTGCAAGCGGAGGAGTGGGGAATCAAACCTGGTTCTCCCAGATAAGAGTCTGCACGCTTAACCACTATGGCTGACCCAAGGCCATTCCAGCAGCTGCAAGTGGAGGAGTGGGGAATCAAACCCGGTTCTCCCAGATAAGAGTCTGCACGCTTAACCACTATGGCTGACCCAAGGCCATTCCAGCAGCTGCAAGTGGAGGAGTGGGGAATCAAACCCGGTTCTCCCAGATAAGAGTCTGCACGCTTAACCACTATGGCTGACCCAAGGCCATTCCAGCAGCTGCAAGTGGAGGAGTGGGGAATCAAACCCGGTTCTCCCAGATAAGAGTCTGCACGCTTAACCACTATGGCTGACCCAAGGCCATTCCAGCAGCTGCAAGTGGAGGAGTGGGGAATCAAACCCGGTTCTCCCAGATAAGAGTCTGCACGCTTAACCACTATGGCTGACCCAAGGTCATTCCAGCAGCTGCAAGAGGAGGAGTGGGGAATCAAACCCGGTTCTCCCAGATAAGAGTCTGCACGCTTAACCACTATGGCTGACCCAAGGTCATTCCAGCAGCTGCAAGCGGAGGAGTGGGGAATCAAACCCGGTTCTCCCAGATAAGAGTCTGCACGCTTAACCACTATGGCTGACCCAAAGCCATCCCAGCAGCTGCAAGCGGAGGAGTGGGGAATCAAACCTGGTTCTCCCAGATAAGAGTCTGCACGTTTAACCACTATGGCTGACCCAAGGCCATTCCAGCAGCTGCAAGTGGAGGAGTGGGGAATCAAACCTGGTTCTCCCAGATAAGAGTCCGCACGTTTAACCACTATGGCTGACCCAAGGCCATTCCAGCAGCTGCAAATGGAGGAGTGGGGAATCAAACCCGGTTCTCCCAGATAAGAGTCCGCACGTTTAACCACTATGGCTGACCCAAGGCCATTCCAGCAGCTGCAAATGGAGGAGTGGGGAATCAAACCTGGTTCTCCCAGATAAGAGTCCGCACGCTTAACCACTATGGCTGACCCAAGGCCATTCCAGCAGGTGCAAATGGAGGAGTGGGGAATCAAACCCAGTTCTCCCAGATAAGAGTCCGCACGTTTAACCACTATGGCTGACCCAAGGCCATTCCAGCAGCTGCAAGTGGAGGAGTGGGGAATCAACCCGGTTCTCCCAGATGAGAGTCCGCGCACTTAATCACTACACCAAACTGGCTCTCAGAGACCTGCAGAGATGTGTATCTCCATACAAAGCCATGTGAAGTGAGAGGGGAGAAAGAAAAAGAGAGAGGGGAGGTCAAAGGGCAGCTCCCCAGTTAAGACAAAGAAAGACATCCCATTCAAGAAGATAACACATATGCACCCTTAAAGTGATTTAGCACCCCCCCCCCCCCACAATATCCAGGCATGCTGAGTTGCTCATATCCACAGTTTTGTGGTTGGGTGTCATCGATATGCTGGTGGTGTGTCCCTCTGTATTTCTTTGTTTACGCTGCCAGAGGTAGGTCCAACAGCTACTGTCAAATGGCTCAATGAAGGGATTGTCCGCTCTTCTCCCTCCAGTTTGACTTGGTCTGTGAGCGAAAGAAGTTAAACGACATCTCTCAGTCCATTTTCATGGCGGGCGTTCTCGTTGGAGCCCTGGTCTTCGGCCCGCTGAGCGACAGGTAAGCTGAGGAGCATCTCCGTAGCGACTGGGATGCAGCTGTTGTCCTGAAGGAAGCCTCTTGCTGTTACGAATTTGGGCAATTTGCTCCATCCTCATATACATTGTCACTTGAGCTGGGCTAAATCTACTTACAATCCCCGGCCCTAAGGAGGCCAGACTCATGACAACTAGAGCCAGAGCCTTGTAAGCTCTTGGAGGATTGGCTACATCAGGGGTGTGTGGCCTAATAGGCAAAGGAGGTCCTGCTAGAATTCCTTACAGGGCTCTTCATACAGGGCCTGCTGTAAGCTCCAGGAGGATTGGCTACATCAGGGATGTGTGGCCTCATATGCAAAGGAGGTCCTGCTAGAATTCCTGACAGGGCTCTTCGTACAGGGCCTACTGAAAGCTCCAGGAGGATTGGCTACATCAGGGGTGTGTGGCCTCATATGCAAAGGAGGTCCTGCTAGAATTCCTTACAGGGCTCTTCATACAGGGCCTACTGAGAGCTCCAGGAGGATTGGCTACATCAGGGGTGTGTGGCCTCATATGCAAAGGAGGTCCTGCTAGAATTCCTTACAGGGCTCTTCGTACAGGGCCTGCTGTAAGCTCCAGGAGGATTGGCTACATCAGGGGTGTGTGGCCTCATATGCAAAGGAGGTCCTGCTAGAATTCCTTACAGGGCTCTTCATACAGGGCCTACTGTAAGCTCTTGGAGGATTGGCTACATCAGGGGTGTGTTGCCTAATAGGCAAAGGAGCTCCTGCTAAAATTCCACCCTTGGTCCAAGTCATGACCCTTCTCCACTGACTTCTCTGCTTTTCATCCCCCCAGGATCGGGAGCCGAAACATGATCTCGCTCACCGTCCTCTTGATGGGCTTCTTTGGCATTGGGGCCGGCTTTGCACCCAATCTGTACATCTACATCGCCTTGAGGGCAGCTGTGGGTTCTGCTTTTGCTGGCTTCAGTATAAGCATGGCGGCTTTAGGTAAGATCCCGCTGACCACAGCTTCTTGGCAGAGGGATTGGCCTTGCTTTCAAAAACGACAGCCTCGGGGAGTCTAGTTGGTATTGTGTTTTGTGGTTTTCAAGCATCTTTGATCCTAGATTTGTATATGGTTGCGAGGTAGTACTTCAGCCCCCGCAAAGCTAATTGCTAGGATGTGAAGCGTCATGGTCCAGAGCAGGGGTGGAATTCTAGCAGGAGCTCCTTTGCATATTAGGCCCAGGGTTGCCCAGTCCAATTCAAGAAATATCTGGGGACTTTGGGGGTGGAGCCAGGAGACTTTGGGGGCAGAGCCAGGAACAAGGGTGTGACAAGCATCATTGAACTCCAAGGGAGGTCTGGCCATCAACTTTAAAGGCACAGCACACCTTTTAAAATGTCTTCCTTCCATAGGAAATAATGAAGGAAAGGGGCACCTTTTCTTGGGGCTCATAGAATTGGACCCCTTGGTCCAATCGTTTTGAAACTTGTGGGGTACTTTGGGGAGAGGCACTAGATACTATAAAAATTTGGTGCCTCTACCTCAAAAAACAGCTCCCCCAGAGCCCCTGAAACCTCCAGATCAATTCCTCATTATACCCTATGAGAATCGATCTCCACATAGGGAATAATGAAGTGCTCAGCAGACATTTCCCTTCCCCTCCACCCCGTTTCTGGCGACTCTGAAGCGAGGGATTGGCCTTTCTACTTACGAGTTGATGCCAGCTTCTTCAAAGTAACACAGACACACCATCCCAAGAGGAAGCCTTTCAATTGAAGACTGAAGCCTCCAAAGGCACATGGTCCTCTGGGGACGGGGCTTCCCCCCGCCAGCCAGCTGACTGGGGGCAGGAAGGAGTCTGGGAAAGCGGAAGAACCCCCGCTGGGACCTGGGGATTGGCAAGCCTAATTAGGCCACACACCCCTGATGTAGCCAATCCTCCAAGAGCTTACAAAAAAGAGCCTTGTAAGCTTTTGGAGGACTGGCTACATCAGGGGTGTGCGGCCTAATATGCAAAGGAGCTCCTGCTAGAATTCCACCCCTGGTCCAGAGATTATCCTTGCATGAGGCAAGGTGGATAATAGAGTTCATATGGTGGATCAGTCAATGTTGGGTGTGTAGAAACAAGGGTTATCAGGTGTTTGCTCCTGCATATCCCAAAACTGCTCATGAGATGGGAAGCCCCATTTGTGATATGGGCAGGGCTACCACTGCTGTAGGCATTTTCTTCTGACAGGAATTACTTGGCCCCATTGCTAAGCCACCTCCTTGTTTTGAAATGCTAGACCCAAATGCTAGAGCCAACCTTTTGAGTGTAAAGGCACCTTGGAATTCTGAGATGGTGTGGTGGGCTGAGCTACAAAATGGCTGCCACAAAATGAGTGCTGCAGATGCAAAATGGCTGACACAGCTTTCCTACAGTCAAACATATGAAGATCCTTATGCTGAGATGGCAGTTACTACAGTCAAATCACTTGTGGAGTAGGAAGGGAGGGAGGGAGGGATTGATTGATTAAAGATATTGGATTTATATCCTGCCCTTCACTCTGAATCTCAGAGTGGCTTACAATCTCCTTCACCTTCCTCCCCCACAACAGACACCTGTGAGGTAGGTGTGGCTGAGAGAGCTCTCACAGAAGCTGCCCTTTCATGGACAGTTCTGCGAGACCCACGGCTAACCCAAGACCATTCCAGCAGCTGCAAGTGGAGGAATGGGGAATAAAACCAAGTTCTCCCAGATAAGAGTCTGTGCACTTAACCACTACACCAAACTGGTGATGATAGATAGATGATAGATAGATAGATAGATGGATAGATGGATAGATGGATAGATGGATGGATGGATGGATGGATGGATGGATGGATGGATAGATAGATAGATAGATAGATAGATAGATAGATAGATAGATAGATAGATAGATAGATAGATAGATAGATAGATAGATAGATAGATAGATAGATAGATAGATAGATGGTGGATGGGTGATGGATGGATAAATAGATGGATAGAGAGATAGATGGACGGATGGACGGAGGGACAGACAGATGATAGATAGACAGACAGACAGACAGAACACAGCTGAAGTGACTGTGCCATTTAAAACATTATGTGATACCTGTTAGCAACAGAAGTCAAGCCGTGGGCTTTGGTATCAAATACTCCCTTCATCGAGATCTTATCTTTCATTTATTTAAAAATAACGCATCAATGCACTCATTTAAAAGACTAAATCTTTGGCTGTTATTGAATCAATATAATCTACTGGTTGCACACCCTTGTCCCTCGGTCTGGCACTCTCTGTACCCCTACAGCTTCGGAGTGGGTCGGGGCTTCCTACCGCCCCTTTGCAATAGTCGTGGCTCAGTGCTGCAACGGCATGGGGCAGATGGCCTTGGCCGGCTTGGCGTACGGCGTTCGGGACTGGAGGCACTATCAGGTTGTCGGCTCTGCCCCTGCTTTATGTCTCTTCTTTTATATCTGGTAAGTGCAGGAAGGCCGGTGATCTATCTGGATGGATGACACGGTGTCATCAGGGCCGTCTCGCCCACTAGGCAAGCTAAGCGGTTGCCTAGGGTGCCAGGCACCAAATTGGGCTGCCCCCCCGCTATCACCACCCCCTCCCTTCTCTTCCACAGTGCTCTGCACTGAGCTCCACCCCCCTCCCCCCCCGCCCACAACCCCCTGGTGTGATCAGAGGAATGCACCGTGACAGGCTTGGCCCTACCAGCTTCAATGCAGCCAGCATCTGGTCCTTCTTTGAACAGAGCGCTGGAGGAGGCTTCACTCCCTCACACTTCCAGTTCCGGGAAGGAGGGGGGAGAAGCCTCCTCCAGTGCTCTGTTCAAAGAAGGATCAGATGCTGGCTGCATTGACGCTGGTAGGGCCGAGCCTGTCTCTGAGCACTCTGATGGGGGAGGGCAGCGACGGAGCACGATGTTGCCTTGCAGCGCTGCGGAGGGAGGGAGGGTGGACGGGGGCACCGGTGGAGGCGCTGCACAGGGAGCCTGCCTGGGGCACCACATGTCCTTGGGCCGGCACTTTGTGTCATTTAAGTCTGGCAGTAACTGGGATATAGTATGAAGACATGTAGTTTTAATTGGGTGGGAGACTAAAGGGGAACTTCCACCTTCAGAGGAAGTCAGCCTCTGAGTAACAGTGCCAGGAGGCAACATCATGGAAAGGCCTCAGCCTCTATGCTATGTTGCTGGGCCTGCAGAGGAACTGGTTGGCCAGTGTGTGAGACAGGAGGCTGGAATGGATGGACCCTCACTGGTCTGATCCAGCAGGGCTCTTCTGATGTTCTTCTCAGGGGAAGGCCTCAGCCTCTCTGCCCTGTTGTTGGCCCTCCAGAGGAACTGGTTGGCCTCTGTGTGAGACAGGATGCTGGACTAGATGGACCACTGGTCTGATACAGCAGGGTTCTTTTTATGTTCTTATCAAAGGATAGGGTTGCCAATCCTCAGGTGGGGGCAGGGGATCCAGAGGAGGGCGACGAAGATGGTGAGGGGTCTAGAGACCAAGTCCTATGAAGAAAGTTTGAAGGATCTGGGCATGTTTAGCCTGGAGAGGAGGCAGCTGAGAGGTGATATGATCACCATCTTCAAGTACTTGAAGGGCTGTCATATAGAGGATGGTGCAGAATTGTTTTCTATGGCCCCAGAAGGTTGGACCAGAACCAATGGGTTGAAATTAAATCAAGAGTTTCCAGCTCAACATTAGGAAGAACTTCCTGACCATTAGAGCAGTTCCTCAGTGGAACAGGCTTCCTTGGGAGGTGGTGGGCTCTCCTTCCTTGGAGGTTTTTCAACAGAGGCTAGATGGCCATCTGATAGCGATGAAGATCCTGTGAATTTGGGGTAGTTATTTGTAGGTTTCCTGCATTGTGCAGGGGGTTGGACCAGATGACCCTAGAGGTCCCTTCCAACTCTCTCTCTCTCTCGGCTTGGCTTCGCAAACGAAGATTTAAGAAGGGTGCAATAGTCCACGTTTGCTGCAGGCTCGCTGGTGGCTGACAAGACCAATGTGGGACAGGCAGGTCCGGCCACAGCGGCTGCAGGGAAAAGTCTGATTTAGGGTTGGTCCTGTAGCAGTGCGATTCTTCCTCAATCTCCTTTTGTCCTCAAGATGAAATGACATCACTTCTGGGTGATGTCACCATGCAGGGCACACTGTGCAATGATGGGGCTCTTTGGGTCAGGCGACTGCCCAGCGGCCTGCTCCATGCCAGCGGGTTGGGGCCACCCAAACCAGGGGATCCCCCATCCCTGGCGGGAGCTTGGCACCCCTAGCAGTTGAGCCTCCTTCCCAGGTTCCTGCTGGACTCATTCTCCATGGAAAGGAAAGGAAAGGTCCCCTGTGCAAGCACCAGTCCTCTGGGGTGACTTTGCTTTCACAGGGTTTCATGGCAGACTTTTTACAGGGTGGTTTGCCATTGCCTTCCCCGATCATCTACGCTTTCCCCCCAGCAAGGTGGGGACTCATTTTGCCAACCTCAGAAGGATGGAAGGCTAAGTCAGCCTGGAGCTGGCTCCCTGAAAACCCAGCTTCCACCGGGGATCGAACTCAGGACATGAGCAGAGCTTAGGACTGCAGTACTGCAGCTTTAACGCTCTGCGCCACGGGGCTCTTCTAAGGTAACGGTAGTCTCCTGTGCAAACACCAGTCATTTCTGACTCTTGGGTGATGTTACTCTCACAACGTTTTCACGGCAGACCTTCTTACGGGATGGTTTGCCACTGCCTTCCCCAGTCAACCGTAATTTGGCTTAACAACTGAATTAAAATGTGCCTTTTTCTGTGCAAACCCACATTTACTGAAATGCCCCTCGCGGTTGTATTGGCTCCTGCCAAAATGCCCAGCCAGCTAATTAACTGAGTGCATTAACCTGCAGTGCTTCATGGTCTCCCCACCTTTGCAGGGCCCTTCCCAGCTCTGCTCGATGGCTTCTGACAAGAGGGAACGTGGAGGGAGCCAAAAAGGAGATCAAAAGGGCCGCCTCGATCAACAAACGAAACATCCCAGAAGAATTACTCCTTCAGGTATCAATGGAGTTGTTAATGCTTGTTTCCTGAAAAAGATTTTGGATGGGTGGGGATGCTTTGGTGAGACTTCAGTGGGATGCCCCAAGTTGAGCGTTTTGAAGTTTGGGGCACTTTTTACTGGATCTGGAGGCCAAGCCAAGTTCAAAAGATGGAAATAACAGAAAAACCACCAGAAGCAATGAAATTTACACGGAAATATGTATAAATACATTTTAGTGCAAGCTTAAATGAAACTTAAGCAAAACAAAACTAAGGAACCCTGAGCTTTCAACATATGAATTTTCCCACACAGTCTTTCGGTAGCCCTGTAAATTGGCTTCCATCGAGTAGACTCATTTGTGGGTGAAGGCTTTTTTCCTCAGTGCCCGACTCCTAACGATGTGGAGAGAGTAAGGGAGTCCTTTCATAAGCGGTGCCTTCCTTATTCTCTCCACATCGTTAGGAGTCGGGCACTGAGGAAAAAAGCCTTCACCCACAACTGAGTCTACTCGATGGAAGCCAATTTGAAAGGCTACTGAAAGATTGTGGAAACATTCATATGTCGAAAGCTCAGTGTTCCTTAAGTTTTGTTTTGTTTAAGTTTCATTTAGGAAAGGAAAGGTCTCCTGTGCAAGCACCAGTCGTTTCCGACTCTGGGGTGACGTTGCTTTCACGACGTTTTCACAGCAGACTTTTTACGGGGTGGTTTGCCATTGCCTTCCCCAGCCATCTTCATCTACACTTTCCCTCTAGCAAGCTGGATACTCTTTTTACCGACCTCAGAAGGATGGAAGGCTGAGTCAACTTCGAGTCGGCTACCTGAACCAGCTTTCGCTGGGATCGAACTCAGGTCGTGAGCAGAGGGCTCTGACTGCAGTACTGCAGCTTTACCACTCTGTGCTATGGGGCTCATATTGAATCTATACATGTGGACAATCAACAGAAAAACAACCTTTGATTCATTCCTCTAGGAAAGAAAAGGTCCCCTGTGCAAGCACCAGTCGTTTCTGACTCTGGGGTGATGTTGCTTTCACAACGTTTTCACGGCAGACTTTTTACGGGGTGGTTTGCCATTGCCTTCCCAGTCTTTTACACTCCCCGCCCCCCTCCGCAAGCTGGGGACTCATTTGATCGACCTCAGAAGGATGGAAGGCTGAGTCAACCTTGGGCCGGCTACCTGAACCAGCTTCCGCTGGAATCGAACACAAGTTGTGAGCAAAGAGTTCAGACCACAGCACTGCAATACTGCTGCTTTACCGCTCGAAGTTTCATTTAAGCTTGCACTAAAACGTATTTATACACATTTCCGTGGAAATTTC
The DNA here is from genome assembly GCF_032191835.1 of Heteronotia binoei. NCBI lineage: Eukaryota > Metazoa > Chordata > Lepidosauria > Squamata > Gekkonidae > Heteronotia > Heteronotia binoei. Next base: position 13,002,082 of record NC_083232.1, read on the forward strand.
ATTGCTTCCGGTGGTTTTTCCGTTATTTCCGATGATTACAGCGGTTCCAGTTGTTTCGATCAAGTTCAAAAGTTGGGCTTTTCCTGTCTAGAACGTACAGTGGGAAGAAGAATAAAGGCCCGGACTCTTGCTTTCGAAAGCAACTCCCCCAAATCGCAAAACATTCTGGCTGTTAGCCAGCATGGCGCAGCGGTTAAAGTTGCAGACTCAGGTTTGAATTCCCACTTGCGCTGCGGCAGCTCGCTGGGTGATCTGGGGCCAGTCACATACTCTCAGCCTCACTTACATCGCTGGGTTGTGGTCAGGGCTTTTTTTTTTTTTTTTGGAGCAGGAACGCACAGGAACACAGTTCCAGCCGGCTTGGCCAGGGCTCTGGGTTGAAAAAAGGTCTCCGGCAGAGGGAAGGCTCCGGACAGCCATACATTCTCCAGACTCCAACAGGCTTGCAAAGAGAGCAAGAGATGCAGAGTTGCCCACAAGCGCCCCCTCCTGGGACATGCTAGGCCTCCCGCTGCCTGTTTTCCTCTTTCCAGCCATTTTTTTGGGGGGATGACATAAGGTCTCTCATTGGGCTGCGTGAGAACACACATCCACGAAACGCAGCCTCTGGCACTGTACTGTTCTATGTCAATTTGCGGGAAGTAACCTACTGAATGGAGGATGTGGCTTCCGGTGATGCCAGGGGGTGTGGACTAATATGTAAATGAGTCCCTGCTGAGCTTTTTCTACAAGAAAAGCCCTGTTTGTGGTGAGGATAACACGGAGGAAAGGAGGAGAATGATGTCGGTTGCTTTGGGTCCTTCACTGGGAGCAAAGTCAGGAAATATATAACAAGGCAGTAAATATTTTTTTAAAAAAAATTAGTTGGGAGGCCTAAGAATGTGTCTGGGTTCAGACTCCTGCCCCTGCCCTTGCCTCCAAGGAGACAGACTGTGCCAAGGGTTGCCGAAGCTCAGGCAGAGTTGCCAGACTCCAGGTGGGGCCTGGAGATCTCCTGCTTTGACAACTGATCTCCAGCTGGCAGAGATCAGCTCCCCTGGAGAAAATTGGTATATAGAAGATTTTGGATTTATATCCTGCCCTATACTCTGAGTCTCAGAGTCTCAGAGCGGTCACAATCTCCTTTACTCCCCCCCCCCCTCCACAACAGGCACCCTGTGAGGTAGAAGAAGATTTTGGATTTATATCCCGCCCTATACTCAGAGTCTCAGAGTGGTCACAATCTCCTCTACCTTCCCCCGCCCACAACAAACACCCTGTGAGGTAGGTGGGGCTGAGAGAGCTCTCACAGCAGCTGCCCTTTCAAGGATAGCTTCTATGAAAGCTATGGCTGACCCAAGACCATCTCAGCAGGTGCAAGTGGAGGAGTGGGGAATCAAACCCGGTTCTCCCAGATAAGAGTCCGCGCACTTAACCACTACACCAAACTGGCTCTCACTCCGTGGGAGCTTTAATTAATATATATTGAAAACAATATAAGAGAACACTCCGTGAGAGCTTTAATTGATATACATTGAAAACAATATTTTAAAGCACGATATTTTCCACATTAATTTGAAATTATTTCACAATCCGTTATGCAATAGACAATGTTTTTTCTTCGTTTGTGGGACTTCCCGAAGTCCAGTTCACCAATGCAGGTGTGATTGCGGTTCCCAAACTGGTATGGCTGCAACTGGACGGTTGCTTCTGTCCGCTTTAAGAGAATCCTCCTTCATGCAGCTCACCAAGGGAGACAGTTTCAATTTGGCTCTGCTCTGCTTATCTCCAGGGATCAAGCCCGGCTCCGCATTTCTCTTTGTCCTTAGCTTCTTTTGAAAGGGCCCTTAAACAAAACCATGACATATTACTAAGTCTAATTTTACTACACTAACAGCTTAACACGAGTCATGATTATATATACAGAATGTCGTTAATATAAAACTGACTCATCGCGGAAAGACAGTTCTGTCACCCTCATGTTCTTGCTGGGCCCAACCATGTGCACTCAACCAAATAAATACCGTTCCAACTCAGAAGAAAAGCTCATGCATAAGTTCACATTGCGTGCAAAGCAGTACAATTTAGTAAACGGTCACGGTCTTGTTCATTTACTTTAGGATTCCTTTTCTGCGATTCTCTCTTGTAATTTTTAACCACCATGTGATGACTGGAGATCTCCCACTATTACAACTGATCCCCAGGCCCTTGGATGCGTGGTGTCCCAGGCAGACTTACTGCCAGCTGCCCCCCTTTGCAGCAGCACCCCCGGGCTGCCCCCCTGCACAGTGGCACCCCCGGGCCACTCCCTCCCTCTTCTCTGCAGCCCCACTCTTCGCCCCCCTGGTGCACTCAGAGGAGCAATGCCAGCCTCATCCTTACCCGCTTTGGCGGGCATTGTGGTAGAGCATTCTCTCTTAATAGAGAGCAGGACGAGGCTTTGAATCCCCACCCTTCCGGTTCTCCCCTCCCTTCCGGTTCCCCCCTCCATTCCGGTTCCCCCTCCCTTCCAGTTTCCCTTTCCTTCCGTTTCATGTTTTGTGGGGGGAAATATTAGAAAGCTTGGCAAAGTTCGGCAAAGTTCACACAGGGGGTTTGAGCAAGGAGCCCAGAAACAAGTATATTTTTGGGAGGGGGAGGGTAAAAAAGAAAGAGCACAATAGAGCCAGTTTGGTGTAGTGGTTAAGTGCATGGACTCTTATCTGGGAGAACCGAGTTCGATTCCTCACTTCTCCGCTTGCAGCTGCTGGAATGGCCTTGAGTTAGCCATGACTCTCGCAGAGTTGTCCTTGAAAGGGCAGCTGCTGTAAGAGCTCTCTCAGCCCCACCCACCTCACAGGGTGTTATTGTGTGTGGAGGGGGAAGTAAAGGAGATTGTGACCGCTCTGAGACTCTGAGATGCAGAGTATAGGGTGGGATATAAATCCAATATCATCATCATCATCATCATCATCATCATCATCATCATCATCATCATCATCATCAATAAAATTTAGAGCAGGGGTGTCAAACTCATTTGTTATGAGGGCCGAATCTGACATAAATGAGACCTTGTCGGGCCAGGCCATGTGTGTCATAAAATATAATGCCTGGCAGAGATAGAAACTTTATAAAGGACCCAGACAAACACAATTAAAGATTTTTTTAAAAAAAACCTTACAATAAAACATGCTTAAAACATTAGCACTCGTTGGTCTTAAAGGTGCTTTCTTTGTATCTCTCCCATGGGATCCAGGGAACTGGGCAAAAGAAGCTCTGGCTCTTTCCTTCCTTCCCCAGGAGACCAGGAGGGGGAGGAGCCTCAGCCAATAGAAGGAGGAGAGGCTTGACTCAGTAGCTCTGCTGGGCAATTCAAAGAGCCTGGCAAAACAAGCTCTCCCTCCCCTTCTTCCTCCCCGGGGGAGGAGCCTCAGCCAATAGAGAAAATAGAGGTTTTGCTCTGTAAGTCCTGTGCAATTGAGCGAGTCTGGCAAAGCAAGCTGCCATGCAGAAGGAAGCAAGAGAGAGGGAGAAGGAAGCAGAGGACAGCCAGTTGCTCGGGGCCCCGATAGGAGCCCTCCAGGGGCCTGATTTGGCTCCTGGGCCGCATGTTTGACACCCCTGAGTTAGAGCTTCCAGAGCTCTGCTTCTGTGAGCTCCTGCCCAAAGTGAAGCCTGAGTGTGCAACATACTAAGAATGTATTTGCCACTGATAAAAAGCTAAATAAATGTATAAGAACGAGAATAAAATCTGTCAGGGCCAAGAGCACAGATAATGCCATATCAGCGACGCCGAGCGGGTTTCTCGAATTCAGCTGACGTTTTGTTTCTCTCTCGCTTTGTCGATTTCCAAGCTGGCTGGCCCAAAGAAAGGCAGCTCTGGAAGGATCGTGGATCTTCTAAAGAAGCCGTATCTCAGGAAAATTACTTTGATCATGGCTTGGTTATGGTAAGTTTCCCAAACAGTGCCGGATTAAACCCTGCGGAGGCTCCAGTGCAGTCGAAATCCTGGGGGGCCCTCACAAATTATCTCAGAATTGGAGCCCCCACCCCACTGCCCACAGCCCCTGGTGCAGCCTGAAGGCACCTCCTCAAAAGCCCTTTAGACAAAGCTACGGGGGAGAGGTGGAGGCACACTTGGCAACGACACCAGCAGCAGCCGCAACAGGGCAGTAGGGCAAAGAGCAGCTCAGTTGCCGGCCGTGCGTGCAGGCTGCGAGGGCTGCAAGCAGGGGTGTCATATAGCGGGTTCGATGCACTGAAGAAGCAAGGGGGTAGTGAAACGTCAGCTCTTCATTAGATAAAGCGTGGTTGGTGGCTGCACTGAATAGGGCTGCCAAGTCTAATTCGAGAAATATCTGGGGACTTTGGGGGTGGAGCCAGGAGCAAGGGTGTGACAAGCATAATGGCACTCCAAAGGGAGTTCTGGTCATCACATTTAAAGGGACTTCACGCCTTTTCAATGCCTTCCTTCTATAGGAAATAATAGGAGGATAGGGGCACTTTCTTTTGGGGCTCATAGAATTGGACCCCTGGTCCAATCTTTTTGAAATTTAAGGGCTATTTTGGGGAGAGGCACTGCATGCTATACTGAAAATTTGGTGCCTCTGCCTATAAAACAGACCCTCCCAGCCTCAGATACCCGTGGATCAATTCTCCATTATTTCCTATGGGAATAAGTCTCCATAGGGAATAATAGAGTTCCCAGCAGACATATCCCTCCCCTCCCCCTGATTTCTGATGTCCCTGAAGCAGGAGAAGGGTCTCCAAACCGGGGGATCCCCTGCCCCCACCTGAGGATTTAGCAACACAACAGAGAAAGGCGGATATGTGCAGCAGGGTAAAGGTACAAAAACCTCCGCGAAAACCAGCTTCAACAATAAAGGAATTTGAGTGTCATTTACCAAATACTTATAACACAACTAAACATATCAAAAGTGAAGTAAATCGCAATTTAAAGTGAAAGAACACTGACCACACCCGTATCCATTAAATTTCTTTAAGCATGAAATTTCTTGAACTGAAGATCCACGCTGTCAGTGTTCAAACGGAGGTCAATGTTCAAACGGAGTGCAACGTTCCAATCTTTTTGGTGAACAGATGAGCGGAACGATGTAACGCAGCAAGGCATCAGAACGCGACAGAGTTGCGCTGTTCTCTCTGTTTCACATAGTGCTTCAACGAGCTGCATAAACAACGATAAGCTTTAAACATCATTCATAAAAATACATGAATGCTTCCAATAATTATAAATCTACTTACAAACCTTCAAGAGGACATTACTAAAATTCTTTCCTAGGAGAGCAACGCTTCGATATTCTTAGAGATGTAATCGACACTGATTACAAGAAATCGCATGATTACATGTAAAACGTTACGGTGCTCTTTAAAGTTACAGACATCCAATGAAATGGTACAAAAAATCCTTAATGCATGACACGCTCCACTTGTGGTTTGTCCCTCGGTCTGAAAGAGTTCATCCATTCTGGCTATAAAATTACTTTGAGAGACACTACTCCTTGTTCGACCTGACATTGCATTTAGATATTGGATTTATATCCCGCCCTCCACTCCGAAGAGTCTCAGAGCGGCTCACAATCTCCTGTCCCTTCCTCCCCCACAACAGACACTCTGTGAGGTAGATGAAGATATTGGATTTATATCCCGCCCTCCACTCCGAAGAGTCTCAGAGCGGCTCACAATCTCCTTTCCCTTCCTCCCCCACAACAGACACCCTGTGAGGTGGGTGGGGCTGAAGAGGGCTCTCACAGCAGCTGCCCTTTCAAGGACAACCTCTGCCAGAGCTATGGCTGACCCAAGGCCATTCCAGCAGGTGCAAGTGGAGGAGTGGGGAATCAAACCCGGTTCTCCCAGATAAGAGTCCGCACACTTAACCACTACACCAAACTGGCTCTTTACGCGATTTTATGCCCTTGTTTAAAAATCTACTCGGGAAGTACGACGCGTGTCATTAGGACACGCGTCTTGGAGCAGAAATCTCACATCAAGACTTTTGTGCCTGAGGCGCCTCTTGTTGACCATTTTTGCAAATTTGCACATGATCCTGAGACCCTGAGATTTTTTTTGTAATTGAAAGGTTCCCCAATCGGCTGCAAGGAAAAACAGATATGAACAAGCGGCTTCTTAGACAAGAAATGCGCTGGATTTTTAAACTCAAAACCTTAATGCCAAATGGGTTAAATAACGATCGGGACCTTTCGTGTTTTCTTTAAACTGTCATGCATTAAAGATTTTTTTGTACCATTTTGTTGGATGTCTGTAACTTTAAAAAACACTGTAATGTTTTACATATAATCATGTGATTTCTTGTAATCAGTGTCGATTACATCCCTAAGAATATCGAAGCGTTGCTCTCCTAGGAAAGAATTTCAGTAATGTACTCTTGAAGGTTTGTAAGTAGTTTTATAATTATTGGAAGTTGTAATGTACTGAGAACCGAGACGGTTTGAAGGCAACATGGTTTATTCAGGCGCACATCACAAGAGAGAGAACACGCGGGCCGGGCCCTGCTTATATACATTACCCAGAACTGCCCCCTCATCTGACCAGGCCAATCCTGGTCAGTCAAACTTCCCGCCACAGATCTTGAAGGGCGGGGCGTCTGGCGAGCTCCATCCGGGGACCCAGGGGTCGCCTTTAGTAGCGATCGACATGCGGCATATCTGCTTATGTTCAATACATAACGGAAGTATTCATGTATTTTTATGATTAGCACTAAAAGGCTGAGAAACTGGGCCAATGGGGTCAACTAGATACAACTCGCAAGCACGTTATTGGCTCATTCAAACCAGCAGGGGGTCTGTGATTGGTGCAGGGAAGCAGGTATTTGGATCCTGCTGCCCGTTGTTCCCAAGTCCCCAAACTCCGTTCGTACGGCTCCAATGAGTCAGGCAGGAGCATCCAATTCAGTTCTCACTTGAGTCCACATACACAAGGGGGGAAACCGGGGCGGGGATGGGGGGGAAGCTGGCCCAGCACCCATAAACCAGTGCCTACTTGCCTAATTGTTAATCTGGCCATGTTTCCAAAGTAGCAATCAAAAGCACTCACATATTTTCTATTCAATGAGTTTCTCACAGAAGCTGCGTTCTTATTAGATTCATGGAGGAGAGATCGGTCAGTGGCTACCAGCCATGGTGGCTGAGGGGAACCTCCTCATTCAGAGGCTCTAATCCTCTGAATCCCAGTGCCAGGAAGCAACAACAGGGGAAGGCCTGGGCCTCTACTCCTGATGTTGGCAGTGTCCCCTCTGAGCTGAGTTAGTGTGAGCTAACACACAGTTTTTTTTAGCCTCTGGCTCATATTCTTGTCTTAGCTCAGGAAGGATGGGCCCAGAGGAAACTAATTTATGTAATACCCAAAACGCTCACTCTCAACATGGATGCCAGTAGCTCACAAAGCGGAATTTTTTGCTCACAAGACTCCACAGCTTAGAGGGAGCACTGGTGGATGGCTCTTCAGAGAACCTGGTTGGTCACCGCATGAAGCAGGATGCTGAACTAGATGGACCGCTGGTCTGATTCAGCAGGATTCTTCTAATGTTCAGATCAGGGGAAGGCCTCAGCCTCTCTGCCCTGTTGTTGGCCCTCCAGAGAAACTGGCTGGCCATTGTGTGAGACAGGAGGCTGGACTGGATAGATAACTGTTCTGATCCAGCAGCGCTCTTTTGATGTTCTTCTCAGGGGAAGGCCTCGGCCTTTATGCCCTGTTGTTGGCCCTCCAGAGAAACTGGCTGGCCATTGTGTGAGACAGGAGGCTGGACTGGATAGATAACTGTTCTGATCCAGCAGCGCTCTTTTGATGTTCTTCTCAGGGGAAGGCCTCGGCCTTTATGCCCTGTTGTTGGCCCTCCAGAGAAACTGGCTGGCCATTGTGTGAGACAGGAGGCTGGACTGGATAGATAACTGTTCTGATCCAGCAGCGCTCTTTTGATGTTCTTCTCAGGGGAAGGCCTCGGCCTTTATGCCCTGTTGTTGGCCCTCCAGAGAAACTGGCTGGCCATTGTGTGAGACAGGAGGCTGGACTGGATAGATAACTGTTCTGATCCAGCAGTGCTCTTCTGATGTTCTTCTCAGGGAAAGGCCTCAGCCTCTCTGCCCTGTTGTTGGCCCTCCAGAGGAACTGGTTGTGTGAGACAGGATGCTGGACTAGATGAACCACTGAGATGATCTATCAGGGCTCTTCTTCTATTCTAAGCTGAATTTTGTCCCCCCATCCCTTCTCCTTCTTTGGAACCTCATTGTACTCTTGGTTTGCTAGCTTTGGGTTGGAAAATTCCTGGAGATTTGGGGGTGAACCTTGGGGAGGATGGGCTTTGGGGAGGAGAGGGATCTCAGTGTAGCATAGGCTTCCCAATCCCCAGGTCCCAGCGGGGGATCCCCCGGTTTTACAGGCTTCCCCCGTCCCCCAGCCAGCTGGCCGGTGGGGGAAGCCCCACCCCCATACCCATTATGCACCTCCATGAACGATTCCCATAGGGAATGATGGGGAATTGATCTGCGGCTCTGGGGGGGCTGTTTTTTGAGGTAGAGGCGCCAAATTTTCAGTATAGCATCTAGTGCCTCTCCCCAAAATACCTCCCAAGTTTCAAAAGGATTGGACCAGGGGGTCCAATTCTATGCGCCCCAAAAGAAGGTGCCCCTATCCTTCATTGTTTTCTATGGAAGGAAGGCATTTTAAAAGGTGTGCTGTCCCTTTAAATATGATGGCCAGAACTCCCTTGGAGTTCAATTATGCTTGTCACACCCTTGCTCCTGGCTCCGCCCCCAATGTCTCCTGGCTCCACCCCAAAGTCCCCAGATATTTCTTGAATTGGACTTGGCATCCCTAGTGTAGCATAATGTCTATACAGTGTATCCTCCAAAGAAGCCATTTTCTCTGAGAACTGATCTCTGCAGCCTGCAGATCAGTGGCAATTCTGAGCAATTTCCAGGCCCCACCTGGAGGTTGGCAAGCGCACAGGAAAATGAACCCAGGCCCAATTACGCTTTGCTTCCCTCTCAGGTTTGTGGACAGTCTGGTGTACTACGGAGTGAGCCTCCAAGTTGGAGATTTCGGCCTGGACATCTACAGGACCCAGCTGGTGTTTGGAGCCGTTGAACTACCAGCCCGGGCCTCCTGTATCTTCCTGATGGAGCGGCTGGGGAGGAAGAAGTGCCAGGCTGGTTGGCTTCTCCTGGCAGGCATCGTATGCCTGATCATCCCTGCTATCCCCACAAGTACAGTTCTCCTTCCAGAAAATCCCTGGTTCGATCCATGGAATCTCCAGTTAAAAAAGGACCAGGCAATAGGTGTTGTGAAAGACCTCTGCTTGAGACCTTGGAGAGCTGCTGCCAGTCTGAGTAGGAAATACTGACCCAAATGGACCAATGGTTTGATGATTCAGTATAATGCAGGGGTGTCAAACCTGCGGCCTGAGGGCCAAATCAGGCCCCTGGAGGGCTCTTATCGGGCCGCGAGCACCTCACTGTCATCTGCTTCCTTCTCTCTCTACTTCTTTCTGCATCACAGCTGCTTTGCCAGGCTTGCTCAATCACAACAAGAGCTACAGAGCAAAGCCTCTATTTTCTCCATTGGCTGAAGCAACTTATGTACAAAAGTTCACAATGCTTGGCCATTTCATGTTTTCCCCTGGGTCTTAGACTCAAAGCGTTGACCATGAGATTTTTGTAATGAATGCCAATAAATCAAAAGTAGGTTTGCAACTTACAAACACACACCTAAATAACACCTGAACAGCATACTGAGGATTGCTACAGCACAGACATTTTCCTCCAGATTTTGATGCAATATTTCAGAGCAAGAAGTGACAGTTATTAGAGATGTCCCGCCTCACCCGAGCCGGGACTTGGTCAGAGGGGGCCCCCTGCCCCAACGACCACCAGCAGAGCCCAGCCCAACCCACAGAAGACCCCCCTCCAGTTGATGCTGGGTCAGCCCGATGCACCCCGCCCTACCTGGCCACCGGGGTGGAGAAGGCAGCCAATGAGGGAGTCCGAGGAGCAGGGAGGCAGCCACGCCAGGCCCTGAGCACGCCTGGGGTGGCGTGGCCCTGCTCCCATCACCAGCGGGCCGAGGCTGCAGCAGCTGCAAGATCTGGAGGCCCGTGAAGAGACATGCCACCATGCCCAACACCCCCATCCAACGCAGAGGCGACCCAGCAGCCCCGGGGGGGGGGGGACGCCTGAGGACGCCCCTGCTCGGCGTCAGGGCTTATGAAGGAGAGTGGAGCCAGCCCGGGGTGGGCAATGAGAGGGAAGGGAGGAGCCGGGGGGTGGATAAAAGGCAGCCACACAGTGAGGTCGGGGAGGAAGCAGACAGGTGCTACGGAAGGGACGCCAGACCAGAGAGAGAGTTCGGAGCCCAAAGCACCGCCGGGGAGAGGAGGTTTTGGGTGGCGCAACCCAGCCCCTTCCTGATTCTGAGACCTCAGGGGCAAACCAACAGGGGCGCCCAGAACCCGGGGGGCGTCGGGAGGTTCTGGACAAGCCAGGACCCTCAAGGGGGCAGCAGGGGCATGGCAAGAGACTGTTAAATAAACAAAATAGTGTAAGAGTGCTCATCTTTTAAGCATGTTTCAAGTTTTTAAAAGACCTTTAATTGTGTTTGTCTATGTCCTTTATGAAGTTTATAGCTCTGCTACTTGGCATTACATTTTATGACATGCCCGGCCTGGCCCAACAAGGTCTCATTTATGTCAGATCTGGCCCTCATGAGTTTGACACCCCTGGTATAATGTATGTGGATCCAGTAGTCATAAATAAATTTTTATACCCCCTGAGCTCTGATTCTTAAGCCACCACATCTCAAAACTAATGGCCATACAAATTCATCAGGTGGACAAATTTTTAAGAACAAAACTGACTTTAAACAATGTAGAGCTTTTCTTCTTTCAGGAAGGTGATCTTGGTTTATCTCTAATTTCTTCCCCCGTGATCTGTCTTTTCCCAGCTTTTCCCGTCGTCGTGACTGTGCTGGCTGTTATCGGCAAGGCCGCACTTTCGGCTTCCTTTTCGACCACTTATGTGTTCTCTGCAGAGATATTTCCCACAGTTCTCAGGTGAGGATCTCATTCTGGCCTCAGTTAAGAACATAAGAGAAGCCACGTTGGATCAGGCTGATGGCCCATCCATTCCAACACTCTGTGTCACAGAAGAACATAAGAGAAGCCATGTTGGATCAGGCCGATGACCCATCCATTCCAACACTCTGTGTCACAGAAGAACATAAGAGAAGCCATGTTGGATCAGGCCGATGGCCCATCCATTTATTTATTTATTTATTTATTTATTTGGGATTTATATCCCGCCCTTCCCACAAATGGCTCAGGGCGGCTTCCAACAGGTAATCAACATAAAATTTAAACAATTTCAAATATAAAACAATTAAATATTTAAACAGATTAAAACATTAAAAACAGAGTAAATCAGTTTCCTGTAAACAGATGGCTGGCCAGTTAGGTATAGGCTAGCCGGAAGAGGGTCGTCTTACAGGCCCTGCGGAACTGCGCCAAGTCCCGCAGGGCCCTCACCTCTTCCGGCAGCTGATTCCACCATACGGGGGCCATAACGGAGAAAGCCCTTTCCCTGGTGGCTTTCAGACGGGCTTCTTTTGGCCCAGGGATAGTTAGGAGATTTTGTGTTCCTGACCTCAGTGCTCTCTGGGGAACATGTGGGGAGAGACGGTCCTTCAGGTAGGCAGGTCCCAGGCCATATAGGGCTTTAAAGGTAATAACCAGCACCTTGTACCGGACTCGGTATATCACTGGAAGCCAGTGCAGAGTCCGAAGACCCGGCTGGATGTGTCCCCACTTTGGGAGACCCAATAACAGCCGGGCCGCGGCATTCTGCACCAGCTGCAGTTTCCGGGTCCGAGACAAGGGCAGCCCCATGTAGAGGGCATTGCAGTAGTCCAACCTTGAGGTGACCGTAGCATGGATCACTGTTGCTAGGTCGTCGCGCTCCAGAAAGGGGCTCTGTGTCACAGAAGAACATAAGAGAAGCCATGTTGGATCAGGCCAATGGCCCATCCATTCCAACACTCTGTGTCACACAGTGGCCAAAAAAACCCAGGTGCCATCAGGAGGTCCATCAGTGGGGCCAGGACACTAGAAGCCCTCCCACTGTTTCCCCTCAGGCACAAAGAATACAGAGCATCACTGTCCCAAACAGAGAGTTCCATCAAAACCCCGTGGCTAATAGCCACTGATGGACCTCTGCTCCAATCCCCTCTTGAAGTTAGAGATTGACTATGGAGGGTTGGGTGGGTTGGGGGAATGGTAGGTATTCAAAAGCCTGAGGGAAACAGTTCCAGATCAGATGTATACAACAATTTAAGTTTTTGTGTAGAAAGGGATGCCAGCCTCCAGGTTGTAACTGGGGATCCCACAGAATTACAGCTCATCTCCAGACTATAGAGGCCAGTTCTCCTGGGGGGTGGGGGGTGGGAAACAGATGCTTTGGAGGGTGGGCTCTATGGCAGGGGTGGCCAACGGTAGCTCTCCAGATGTTTTTTGCCTACAACTCCCATCAGCCCCAGCCAGCATGGCCAACGGCTGGGGCTGATGGGAGTTGTAGGTAAAAAAATCACCCCTGCTCTATGGCATTGTCCTTCACTGAGGTCTCCGTCCTCCCCAGGCTTCATCTATGTAGAAGTTTCCCAACCTGAATCTGGCCACCATATCTCCTCCACCACCACCACCTTGTCCGCTGATGGCTGGGAAGAACTGGCAACTCTGTGGGCTGGACTTATGGGCTCTGCTTTATGCAGTGAATGATTAAAATGGAGAATCCACTGCCAGGGGATGTTGCGAATGTGACGGCCACAGGAATAAACAGTTTTCAAAGGGGATTTGATAGATTCATGGAAGATAAGTAACAGTAGCTACTAGTCAAGGGGACTGCGGGGAAACTCCACATTCAGAGGCACTAAGCCAGTTTGGTGTAGTGGTTAAGCGTGCAGACTCTTATTTGGGAGAAGCGGGCTTGATTCCCCACTCCTCCGCTTGCAGCTGCTGGAAGGGCCTTGGGTCAGCCGTAGCTCTCACAGAGCTGTCCTGGGAGAGCTCTCTCAGCCCCACTTACCTCACAGGGTGTCTGTGGTGGGGGGAGAAGGTAACGGAGATTGTAAGCCACTCTGAGATTCAGAGCGAAGAGTGGGATATAAATCCAATATCATCATAATCATACTCATACTCATCATCATCATCACCAGCACCTGCACCACCATCATCAATCTTCTTCATCATCAATCATCATCATCAATCATCATCATCAATCTTCTTCATCATCAATCATCATCATCATCATCATCATCATCATCATCATCATCATCATCATCTTCTTCTTCTTCTTCTTCTTCTTCTTCTTCTTCTTCTTCTTCTTCTTCTTCTTCTTCTTCTTCTTCTTCTTCTTCTTCTTCTTCTTCTTCTATCCCAGAGCCAGGAGGCAACACTGGGGCAGGCCTCAGCCTCGATGCCCTGTTGTTGTCCTTTCTGAGGAACTGGTTGGTCATTGTGTGAGACGAGACTAGATGGACCACTGGTCTGATCCAGCAGGGGTTTTCTTATGTTCTTACCAAGTGTGCTGAAGATCTGATTTTTGCCCTGTCAAGTTTCACATGAGGAATATTCTAATTTGTCTTCTTGGGGTGTATGTGTGTCATGGAGTGTCTCTGTTCCTCTCCCATGATGCCCACCCGGTCTCAGCCACACCTTTCTTTACATTGCTTCCTCCCTCAGGCAGACCTGTTTAGGTTTGTGCTCCGTGTCATCCAGAATTGGCGGCATCCTTGCCCCATTGGCCGGTCTTGGGGATGAGATCCACCCTGCAATTTCAATGGTACTGTTTGGAAGTACGGCATTGGCTGGAGGGATCCTCTGCTTCTTTCTCCCTGAGACACGGGGCAGAGATCTTCAGGATGACACCACGGTATCTCCATCGAACCAGTGGTGAGTTGTGGAGAAAAATGAACTATGTACGAAGCAAAGGCTCTCCTCCGTTTCATATGGGGAAATTCCATTTAATGAGAGCACCATTCGGCTATTTGGTTAATATAGCAGAGTCTTCCCCAGTCAAAGAAGTGTGATACTGAGTGCCAGGGGTCGTTTTGTAAAAAAATAGGTGGTGGAGCTCATTAGCATAACTCATTAGCATATGCTGCCCCCCCACCAGCCAAAAGCAACCCGATGCAAGAAAGGAGAGCCCCGGGCGAGCGAACCCTGCTTGGGATGGCTAGAGATCCACCCAGCCCAAGCAGACCTCGCTCACCTGGGGCTCTCCTTGGCCGCTCCCCCCTCCCAGTCAAAAGGCCAGCAAATGGTGGCAAAGGAGAAAGGGTGGCATGGGCTTCTCCAGGGGTTAATGAGGGCTTCTGGGGGCGTGGCTAGCTCCTGGGGGCTGGCTGGCTGCCCGCTCTCCTAATCCAGGGATTGTTATGCAGCTGCACCTCCTATTCAACGGACAAGGTAGGTGAAGAGGAGGAGGGGGGGCATCAGAAAGGTTCAGGAGCTGTGCTCCTGTGAGCTCCTGCTGAATTCAAGGCCTGCTGAGTGCAGTGAATGAATCTCCCAAGAAGTATATTGCAAAAGTTAAAGACTTACATTTATTCAAGTAGGTCTCATTCACATTCAGGTTGCAGTCAAGGGAAGAGAGTCTAGCCTACTCTAGAGCAGTCAAGCCTACTCTAAAGAGCACTTTCCCTATCCCAAAGGGCCATCTTGCCAGGCACTGTGTGTGGGGGAGTACGTGTGCATTTTCTTTTACAAGAGAGATCTATAGAGACATGGGTTCCCCTATGGAAGGCCATGTGAAGTGAGAGGGAGAGGATGAAGGAGGAGTCAGAGATAAGGTTGCCAGATCTGTGTTGGGAAATACCCAGAAACTTTGGGGGTGGAGCTGGGAGAGGATGAGGTTTGGGGAGGGGAGGGGAGGGGCCTCAGCATGATACAATGCTCTAGAGTCCACCCTTCCAAGCAGCCATTTTCTCCAGGGGAGCTGATCTCTGCCAGCTGAAGATCAGTTGTAAAAGTGGGACTTCTCCAGGCCCCACCTGGAGGCTGGCAACCATACAGGGCAGCTCCCAGGTTAAGACAAAGAGAGGCATCCTATTCAAGGAGATAACACCTATATGCACTTAAGAGTGATGTAGCGCCCCCCAGTGTCCAGGCATACTCACTCCAACAAGCACAACCAGGAATCTGTAGAGTACTTCACATTAATATGGCTTCCTCTACTGCTGATGTTAACAACACATTTGCAGTTAATGTGTGATACAGACGGAGCCTTTGTGCAATTAACGTCCGGCTTTTCTAAATGTCATATTTTTAGCCATGCGCATATTTAGTAGCTCAACTCCACCCGTGCGGCCACACTTATTTTTTTGTGGCAAGTGAACATCCTGAGAAAGTAGAACCAACTTTTTTTTTCAGGGGGCAAAGATACCGCTTAAAGGGCAATTTCCCGTCACTAAATGCAGCTTGGCGGCTTCCTGCCTGAAATCCTGCACTGAAGTTGGGTCAGTGCTGGGAAAGGAAATTAGATTCTAATAAAAATTTAAAAAATACCTTCTCTAATATATAACAATGTTCCTTTTCTTAGGTCCAGCAAGACAGTAAATGGTGTCTTCGTGAATCCAGCGGCGGAAGAGAAAGATAGAAGCTCAGTTAGGGAAACCACAAAGAGCACATTTCTGTAGCAACAAGAGTAAATCCCCTTGCTTTCGACAGGAGCATCAGCATGCCCGGTTTTCTAAGGAAGTGTTTGAATGGCAACTTTAATGAGGGGAAGAGGAGGAGGAGACTGGATTTATACCCTGCCCTTCACTCAGAGTTTCAGAGCAGCTTACAATCTCCTTCCCCTTCCCTAGGGTTGCCAGGTCCAATTCATGAAATAGCTGGGGACTTTGGGGGTGGAGCCAGGAGACTTTGGGGGGTAGAGCCAGGAGACTTTGGGGGTGGAGCCAGGAGACACTGGGGTGGAGCCAGGAGCAAGGGTGACAAGCATAATTGAACTCCAAAGGGAGTTCTGGCCATCACATTTAAAGGGACAGCACATCTTTTAAATGCCTTCCTTCCATAGGAAATAATGAAGGATAGGGGCACCTTCTTTGGGGGCTCATAGAATTGGACCCCCGGTCCAATCTTTTTGAAACTTAGGGAGTATATTGGAGAGAGCCACTGGATGCTGTACTGAAAATCTGGTGCCTCTACCTCAAAAAACAGGGCCCCCAGAGCCCCAGATACCCGCAGATCAATTCTCCATTATTTTCTATGGGAATAAGCCTCCTTAGGGAATCATGAGTTCTCAGCAGACATTTCCCTCCCCTCCCCCCGCTTTCTGATGACCCTGAAGCGGGGGGAGGGCCTCCAAACCGGGGGATCCCCTGCCCCCACCTGGGAATTGGCAACCCTACCCTTCCCCTCCCCACAACCAGCACTCTGTGAGGCAGATGGGGCCCAGAGAGTTCTGAGAGAACAGCTCTGAGAGAACTGAAGCTGACCCAAGATCACCCAGCAACCGCATGTGGAGGAGTGGGGAATCAAACTTGATTCTCCAGATTAGAGATTGCCACTCTCATTTTTTTAAAAAGTTAAATCTATAAGGTTTGCCGGGTGTATGTTGGCAAATACCTAGAGATCTTGGGGGCTGGATCCAGTAGAGTGCAGAGTTTGGGGACAGACCTCCGCAGGATACAGTGCCCTAGAGTCCACCCTTCAAAGCAGCCATTTTCTCCAGAGGAGCTGATCTCTGCCAGCTGGAGATCAGTTGTAAAAGCAGGAGATCTCCAGGCCCCACCTGGAAGCTGAGCAACGCATAGAGAATTACAGCAGGAGTGAAGTGGGACCTTTAAGACCAACCCATTTTTATTTAGCACGTAACCTTTCATGTGCTCTTAAGCACACTTCATCAGATGAGGAAACCAGGTCTTCCTCGTCTGATGAAGTGTGCTTAAGAGCACACGAAAGCTGACGTTCTAAATAAAAATGGGTTGGTCTTAAAGGTCCCACTTGACTCCCGCTTTGTTCAACTGCTTCAGACCAACACGGCTGCCCTCTTGGATCCATCTATAGAGAATCGTAGCGAAAGGTAGCAGAAATTAACCCGAAGGTTCGAAAGACCTTTCGAGGATTGCAGCTTTGTTGTAAATGAAGAAGTGGAATCTTGCTGTGCTCTGATGAAAATTGAGAAAAGCTGGCTAAAGCTTCTAGTGAAACAAGGGGATGCAAAGTACAACCTCGTCGCTGTGTTATGCCGTGTACATTCTACATTTCTGGAATTGGAACAACTCAGAAGGATCTTGTAGGGTCACCTCAAGAGCAAGCAGACTGAGGATTTCTCTTGAGTTGGAAGGACATTTCATCTACATGCGACTGTACATCATAAAGCTTAAGACTTTGTCCTTCTTTTTCACTTTAGGTGTTCTGTTTATCAGGGTATGTCGGTTAATAAGGTTATGTGAATGTTTAGAATGTTTAAAATATTATAAATAATTTTGGTAATAATTTTGGTAAGCCCCACTGCCTCCCTGGCTGGTTTCCTGCTTCTAATATATTTGAAGAAATTTTTATTGTTGGTCTTTATATTTTTTGCAATATGCTCCTCATAGTCCCTTTTTGCCTGCCTGATCACAGTCTTGCATTTGATTTGCCACTGCCTGTGTTCCCTTTTAATGCTCTCTGTTCATTGTACTGTACATGTTACGCTTTCATTTTGCACGGGAACCGGAGGGGAGAAGAAGGGCTTGCCAGCTTGCGGAAAATGTTGTGAATAGTTAAGTGAGATGCCTTCACCAGGAGGCAAGTTATTTGACTCCCTGTTATCAAAGATGCTGGCACCTGGAAAGAGAATGTGAGAACGTACTGGACTGTGGGAAGTGAGGAATCCTCTGAGCTTGCGTGTGCTTTTTGCATACTATAAAGTCCAAAATTCTTCTGATGGGGGTAGATTTGACTCAACCCCCCAGTTGAATAAACACTTCACCTGATGTCTTAATAAACGCAACCACTTTGAAGCTAAACGGACTGTTTATTGAAGAGCCAGGGGTACGACTGAGATCAGGAAACAGGATAACCAACCTCCAGGTAGGGCCTGGATATCTCCTGGAATTACAACGGGTCTCCAGTTTGGTGTAGTGGTGAAGTGTGCGGACTCTTATCTGAGAGAACTGAGTTTGATTCCCCACTCCTCCAATGGCAGCTGCTGGAATGGCCTTGGGTCAGCCAGAGCTCTTGCAGAGTTGTCCTTGAAATGACAGTTGCTGTGAGAGCCCTCTCCAGCCCCACCCACCTCACAGGGCCTCTGTTGCGGGGGAGGAAGGGAAAGGAGATTGTGAGCCGCTATGAGACTCTTCGGAGTGGAGGGCGGGATATAAATCCAATATCTTCATCTACCTCACAGGGTGTCTGTTGCGGGGGAGGAAGGGAAAGGAGGTTGTGAGCCGCTCTGAGACTCTTCGGAGTGGAGGGCGGGATATAAATCCAATATCTTCATCTACCTCACAGGGTGTCTGTTGTGGGGAAGGAAGGGAAAGGAGGTTGTGAGCCGCTCTGAGACTCTTCGGAGTGGAGGGCGGGATATAAATCCAATATCTTCATCTACCTCACAGAGTGTCTGTTGTGGGGGAGGAAGGGAAAGGAGATTGTGAGCCGCTCTGAGACTCTTCGGAGTGGAGGGCGGGATATAAATCCAATATCTTCTTCTACCTCACAGGGTGTCTGTTGTGGGGGAGGAAGGTAAAGGAGATTGTGAGCTGCTCTGAGACTCTTCGGAGTGGAGGGCAGGGTATAAATCCAATATCTTCATCTACCTCACTGGGTGTCCGTTGTGGGGGGCGAAGATACAGGAGATTGTAAGCCGCTCTGAGTCTCTGATTCAGAGAGAAGGGCGGGGTATAAATCTGCAGTCTTCTTCTGCTTCCATGTGACAGAGGTCAGTAACAGTTCCTCTGAGGGCTCCCTCACCCACAAGTCCTGTTGCCTACCCCTGGTCTGAGGGGCAGCGAGTGAAAAAAACCCAGAATTTTTTTAAAAAATTCCTGCCTTGTGTACCTCCTAGAAATTCTTGCCCGGAGTAACAAAAGTTAGCTTTCACCACCTTGTAGATCCTTGGATGGAAAGGGGGAATAACAATGTTTTAAGTAATAAGTAGCTCTAGGAACTGTTGGGAACTCCATGGCTTTGCTCTATGATCTTACCATAGACCAGTGATTCCTAGAGCTGCTCTTTATTGACTGACTGACTGATTGATTCAGGGGTCGTTTTGTAGAAAAATAGGTAGTGGAGCTCATCCAGGGATTGTTATGCAGCTGCACCTACTATTCAATGGACAAGGTAGGTGGGGAGGAGAAGGAGGAACCCTCGGAAAGGTTCAGGAGCTGTGCTCCTGTGAGCTCCTGCTGAATCCGAAGCCTGGATTGATTGCGTTAGATTTATATCCCACCCATTCTGCAAAAAACTCAAGGCGGCGAACAGCATAAAAATAAACAGAGGAAAACATCAGTAAACTGTTAAAACAATAAAGCATTCAAATAAAATCACAATGGTGCTACCACATCAGTTATAGGCAGGTTCATATCGCTCCTTCTAGTTGCCTCCCACTATTTGCCACTGTCTGGCAGCCCCAATTCCCCTGGAGAAAATGGCTTCTTTGGGAGGTAGGCAGGTTTGAGCTGGTGATCTGTTACAACTGATCTCCAGGGAGTGAGAGAGAGATCCATCACTTCACCTGGAGTACGTTAGGGTTGCCAGGTTGAATTCAAGAAATGTCTGGGGACTTTGGGGGTTGAGCTAGGAGCAAGGTTGTGACAAGCACAATTGCACTCCAAAGGGAGTCCTGTCCATCGTATTTAAATGCACACCTTTCGAATGCCTTCCCTCCATTGGGAATAATGAAGGATAGGGGCACATTCCTTGGGGGCTCATAGAATTGGACCCCCTGGTCCAATCCTTTTGAAACTTGGGGAGTGTTTTGAGGAGAGACACTGGATGCTATGCTACACATTTGGTGTCCCAACCTAAGAAAAACAGCCCCCCTCCGGAGCCCCAGATACTCACAGATCAATTCTTCATTACACCCTATGGGAATTGATCTCCATAGGGTATAATGGAGTGCCCAGCAGACATTTCCCTTCCTCCCACTTTCTGATGACCCTGAAGTGTGGGGAGGGTCTCCAAACTGAGGGACCTCCTGCCCCCCGCCTGGCTGCTTTGGAAGTTAGACTCTATAGCACAGGGGCGGAATACTAGCAGGAGCTCCTTTGCATATTAGGCCACACACCCCTGATGTAGCCAATCCTCCAAGAGCTTACAGAAAATAGCCTTGTAAGCTCTTGGAGGACTGGCTACATCAGGGGTGTGTGGCCTAATATACAAAGTAGCTCCCGCTAGAATTCCAGCCCTGCTATAGCATTATATCCCACTGAAGTCCCTCCCCTTTCCTAATCCCACCTGCCTCAGGCTCCACCCCCAAATCTCCAGGTATCCCCCAACCCTGAGCTGGCAACCTTAGGTAGGCTATATGGCATCACACCCTGCTGAGGTCTCACCCCTCCCCAAACCCCACCTGCCCCAAGTTCCACCTCCAAAATCTCCAGGTATTTCCAAACCCAAAACTAGCAGTCCTAACCAAGAAAATCTGTTTCTTCTCACTTTCCCAGAGGCCTATCCGAACAGCTTGGAGTTGCCAGGTCTTCCCTGGCCATCAGTGGGGGATGGCGGGTAGGGGTGTTGCCAACTCCAGGTTGGGAAACTCCTGGAAGTTTGGGAATGGAGCCTGGAGAGAACAGGGACCTCAGTGGGGTACCAGGCCTCCAAAGCATCCATTTTTTCCCCAGGGGAAGCGACCTCCGTAGTCTGGAGGTGAGGTGTATTTCTGGGGGATCCTCAGGTCCCACCTGGAGACTGGAATCCCAACTTGACAATGCATTAAAAAATGGCCAATCCGGGAACTCTAGCCCTTTCTCATTCCCTGAAAATGGTCCCGACATAAAAGACAGCGTCGTGGCCAAGGCTGCAATTAGACACGCTGAGGACCTAGATCGGGGTGGCCAAACTGTGGCTCAGGAGCCAAATGTGGCTCTTTCATACATATTATGTGGCTCTTGAAGCCTCCGCCACCCCGTTGGCCAGCTTGGAGGATCCATTTAAAGTTAAAGTTGCTTTCTTTTCACCTCTCCCCATCTATATCCCCTCCCTCCCTTCCTTGTGGCTCTCAAACATCTGATGTTTATTCTATGTGGCTCTTACGTTATGCAAGTTTGGCCACCCCTGACCTAGACTATAAGAGGCTCCTTAGCTTTACAAATGTGATAATTTAGTGGGCTTTCAAAAATGTAGAGGCCCCAAAGAAGCAGAGGTCCTATAGTTTACACAGCTTATGCTTAAATCCGGCTCTGGTCTTGGCCTACCATCTTTCATTGCTGTGGAACGTTCAGTCTCTCCCCCTCCTAGGGTTGCCAATCCCCAGGTGGGGGCAGGGGATCCCCCGGTTTGGAGGCCCTCCCTCCGCTTCAGGGTCATCATAAAGCGGGGGGAGGGGAGGGAAATGTCTTCTGGGAACTCTATTATTCCCTATGGAGATTTATTCCCATAGAAAATCATGGAGAATTGATCTGCGGGTATCTGGGGCTCTGGGGGGGGGGCTGTTTTTTTTGGGTAGAGGCAACAAATTTTCAGTATAGCATCTAGTGCCTCTCCCCAAAATACCCCCCCCCCCAAGTTTCAAAAAGATTGGACCAGGGGGTCCAATTCTATGAGCCCCAAAAGAAGGTTCCCCTATCCTTCATTATTTCCTATGGAAGGAAGGAATTGAAAAGGTGTGCTGTCTCTTTAAATGTGATGGCCAGAACTCCCTTTGGAGTTCAATTATGCTTGTCACAGCCTTGATCTTGGCTCCACCCCTAATGTCTCCTGGCTCCACCCCCAAAGTCCCCAGATATTTTTTGAATTGGACTTGGCAACCCTACCCCCTCTGCTTTCATCAGTAGGGTTGCCAATCCCCAGGTGGGGGCAGGGGATCCCCCGGTTTAGAGGCCCTCCCCCCGCTTCAGGGTCATCAGAAAGCGGGGGGAGGGGAGGGAAATATCTGCTGGGAAGTTTATTATTACCTATGGAGATGTATTCCCGTAGGAAATAATGGAGAATGGATCCACGGGTATCTGGGGCTCTGGGGGGGGCTGCTTTTTGAGGTAGAGGCCCCAAATTTGCAGCGTAGCATCTGGTGCCTCTCCCCAAAATACCCTCCAAGTTTCAGAAAGATTGAACTAGGGGATCCAATTCTATGTGCCCCAAAAGAAGGTGCCCCTATCCATTATTTCCTATGGAAGGAAGGCATTTAAAAGGTGTGCAGTCCCTTGAAATGTGATGGCCAGAACTCCCTTTGGAGTTCAATTGTGCTTGTCACAACCTTGCTCCTGGCTCCACCCCCAATGTCTCCTGGCTCCACTCCCAAAGCCCCCAGATATTTCTTGAATTGGACTTGGCAACCCTATTCATCAGCCATTTCCTCCATTTATACCTGCTGCCTCCGGCCTGTCGTAGTTTCCCCCCCTACTTCCAACAGCTTGCCAAGGTGAATTATTTCTCCGAGAAGATTGCTATCGGTTTAATAGGACAACACAACTTTCCCTAATTCAGGGGTGGCCAGCGGTAGCTCTCCAGATGTTTTTTGCCTACAACTCCCATCAGCCCCAGCCATTGGCCATGCTGGCTGGGGCTGGTGGGAGTTGTAGGCAAAAAACATCTGGAGAGTTACCGTTGGCCACCCCTGCATTGCTCAAACCTCCCCGCCAAGGTACATGGGGTCATTCTCTCTGTAACTGCCAGTAACTGCCATCCAAGTTCTTTCCTTTCTAAAACTCTCTCTTCTTGGATTCTCTTCTTAGAAGGTAGAGTCAGGTGGGTAGCCATGTTGGTGTGAAGCAGCAGAACCAAGTTTGAGTCTAGGTAGGGTTGCCAGGTACCCGTGGCCATTGGCAGGGGATTGGGGGTAGGTGAGCCCCCGGGCCTGGGGATTGGGTTGCCAACCCCCAGGTGGGGGCAGGGGATCCCCAGTTTGGAGGCCCTCCTCCAGATTCATGGTCATCACAAAGCAAGGGGGGGAGGAAATGTCTGCTGGGCACTCCATTATTCCCCAGGGAGACCGATTCCCATAGGGTATAATGGAGAATTGATCTGTGGGTATCTGGGGCACTGGGGGGGGGGTGCTGTTTTTTGAGGTAGATGCACCAGTTTTTCAGCATAGCATCCAGCACCTCTCCCCAAAATACCCTCCATGTTTCAAAAAGATGGGACCTGGAGGCCCAATTCTATGAGTCCCCCCAAAATGTGCCCCATCCTTCATTATTTCCAATGGAGGGGAGGCATTTAAAAGGTGTGCGGTCCCTTTAAGTGTGACGGCCAGAAATCCCTTCGGAGTTCAATGATGCTTGTCACACCCTTGCTCCTGGCTCTACCCGCAATGTTTCCTGGCTCCACCCCCAAAGTCCCCAGATATTTCTTGGATTGGACTTGGCAACCTTAAGAATAAAATCTGATTCTTTTCCTTTCTGATCATTTCGTTACCAACCATATTTATGTTTCAATATTAATTTCAGCCCCTCCCAAATGTGACCCGAAATGGCAGCCGACAGTGAAGCTAATGTGGATTTTGGAGACATTTTGGTGGTCATCGGGGAATTTGGGAACTTCCAGAAACGGCTGGTGCTTCTGCTCTGCTTCCCACAGTTCTTCGTTGCCTTTCACTTGTTCAGCCAAGCGTTCATTGCCATGGATGTGCCTCACTATTGCAACACAAGCTGGATCCGCAGGTTGGGCTTGAACCTAACCAAAGACCAGGAGCTGAACTTGACAATTCCTAGGAAGCCGGATGGATTTCTTGAAGAATGCCGGAGGCTGACTCCCGTGCAAGGGTCTCTTCAATCACTTCAACTCAATTCCACAGAACGGTGCCGAGATGGCTGGGTGTATCCTGAAAACCAACAGCCAACACTGCTAACTGAGGTGTGGACTTTACTTTTGCTGTTAATTTAAGAAGCTACATCGGGGGGGGGGGGGGGTCAAACATGCAGGGCTCCTATCAGAACCCCGAGCAACTGGTTGTCATCTGCTTCCTTCTCCCTATATCTTGCTTCCTTCTGCATCACAACTTGCTTTGCAAGGCTTGCTCAATCGCACAGGCGCTACAGAGCAAAATCTCTATTTTCTCCATTGGCTGAGGCTCCTTCCTTGGGGAGGAAGTGGGGGAGGCAGAGCAAGTTTTTTCCAGGCTTTTCCAATCACACAGCAGAGCTACTGAGTCAAGTCTCTCTCCCTTCTATTGGCTGAGACTCCCCCCCCCCCCCACCGTCCCCTGGGGAAGGAAGGAAAGAGCCAGAACTTCCTTTGCCCAGTTCCCTGGATCCCATGGGAGATACGAAGAAAGCACATTTAAGACCAATGAGTGCTAACATTTTAAGCATGTTTTAAGGTTTTTAAAATATATATTTAATTGTTTTTGTCTGGGTCCTTTATAAAGTTGATATCTCTGCCCCTGAATCTTAAATAGGTACACACAGGGGTGGAATTCTAGCAGGTGCTCCTTTGCATATTAGGCTACACCCCCCCCCCCCCCGATGTAGCTAATCCTCCAAAAGCTTATAAAAAAAAAGCCTTGTAAGCTCTTGAAGGATTGGCTACATCAGGAGGTGTGGCCTAATATGCAAAGGAGCTCCTGCTAGAATTCCACCCCTTGTGCACACATGGCCCAACCGGACATGGCCCAGCCCAACAAAGTCTCATTTATGTCAGATCCGGCCCTCTTAACAAATGAGTTCGACACCCCTGAGCTACATTATACTTTTGGTCAGATCTGTCTCTGCTGACCTGGAATGGTTCTCAGGCACTGGAAGGTGTTACCCAACATTTGTGACTAGTTCCTCTGGAGGACCAACAACAGGGCATAAAGCCTGAAGCCTTCTCCTGATCAGAACATAAGAAGAGCCCTGCTGGATCAGACCAGTGTTCCAATCTTGTCCAGCATCCTGTCTCACACAGCAGCTAGTCAGTTGCAGACAGTGGAGGTCCAACAACAGGGCAGAGAGGTGAAGGCTTTCCCCTGATAAAAAACATAAGAAGAGCCCTCTTGGATCAGACTCAGGGGACTGTCTAGCCCAGTGTCCTGCCTCATGTAGTACCAACCAGTGGGAGAGCTTCTGGAGTTCTGGCCCTGCTGATGGACCTCCTGATGGCACCTGGGTCTTGGACCCTATGTGACACAAAGCGTTGGACTAGGTGGGTCACTGGCCTGAGCCAACATGGCTTCCCTTATGTTCTTAGACATAAGGCAGGGGTGGCCAACGGTAGCTCTCCAGATGTTTTTTGCCTACAACTCCCATTAGCCCCAGCCATTGGCCATGCTGACTGGAGCTGATGGGAGTTGTAGGCAAAAAACATCTGGAGAGCTACCGTTGGCCACCCCTGCCATAAGGTATAGATCAGGGGTGTCAAACTCATTTATTATGAGGACCGGATTTGACATATATTAGACCTTGTCGGGCAGGGTTATACGTGTCATAAAATGTAAAGCCAGATAGTGGAGTTATAAACATTATAAAAGATACAAACCCTATTAAAGATTTTTTTTTTTAAAAAAAACAAAAATAAAATAAAACATGCTTAAAGTGTTAGCACTCTTGCAATGTTGTGGCCAGTATCGAAACAAGCTCTCCCTCCACCCCCTCTCACTCCCCAAGAGAGGAGCCTCAGCCAATGGAAAAAATAGAGGCTTTGCTCTGCAGCTCCTGTGCGATTGAGAAATCCTGGCAAATGAAGCTGTGACACAAGAGAGAGGGAGAAGGAAGCACATTTGCTCGTAGGACTGATCGGAGCCTTTTGGGGGGCTGATCTGGCCCACGGGCCACACCTTTGACACCCTTGGTATAGATGAAACACTGTATCTGGATCAGTGATGCTCCATATTCTTGGCACTTAGGGGGGCACAGCAGAAGGGCTTCTGGAGTTCTGGCTCCACTGGTGGGCCTCCTGATGGTTCCAGGGTTTTGGCCACTATGTGACACAGAGTGCTGGACTGGAGGGGCCATTGGCCTGATCCAACATGGCTTCTCTTATGTTCTTATGTGACACAGAGTGTTGGACTGGATGGGTCATTGGCCTGATCCATCATGGCTTCTCTTATGTTCTTCTGTGACACAGAGGGTTGGCCTGGATGGGCCATTGGCCTGATCCAACATGTATTCTCTGATGTTCTTATGTCTGAGGCAGTGATGCTCTGTCTTTTTGGTGCTTGGGGGCAACAGTAGGGGGGCTGGCACTGCTGGTGGCCCTCCTGATGGCTTCAGGGTTTTGGCTACTGTGTGACGCAGAGTGTTGGACTGGATGGGCCACTGGCCTGATCCAGTTTGGCTTCTCTTATATTCTTATGTAAGGAAAATTGGCAGGCGGCTCAACAGAAGAAATGTGTGTTCTTTCCCTTCTAGTTTAACATGGTCTGTGAGCGAAAAAACTTAAATGACTTCTCTCAGTCCATTTTCATGGCTGGCATTCTTGCCGGAGCCCTGGTCTTTGGGCCGCTGGGTGACAGGTAAGTAGATATGCAGCTCTGCAACAATTTGGCTGTGCTTTATTTCTGGTCACTGATGTTCTAGGATTTTCCCCAGTCTCTATGATCTTGACCATGGAGATTGGAGGAATTCTTAGAG
This sequence comes from Heteronotia binoei, assembly GCF_032191835.1. NCBI lineage: Eukaryota > Metazoa > Chordata > Lepidosauria > Squamata > Gekkonidae > Heteronotia > Heteronotia binoei. The sequence continues at coordinate 13,028,752 of NC_083232.1, forward strand.
TATCTTGCTATGTGGTGCCCCCCAAGCACTGCTGGATGCTTAAACAGATACGGCTTGCTTCTCAACAGCTTCCATTCAGCTCTGTACAATCTCTGCAATTTGACCCGTGGAAGGAAGGACAGAACCTTCCTCCAAAATTGGGGTTAATAAGATTTGAGCCACACCCACAAAAGGATCTTGAATAACCTCTTTATTTTCTCCCCTATAAGAGAAAGTTCTGCCATTTTCAGTATTACGGGGGGCTGCTGTCAAGCATGCTATTTCTAAATGCTGGTTTTACTTGTACCTAGTAAACAGGCCAGAGATACAGTAAAGTATTACCTTTGGCTTTTCCCCTTTCTTCTTCCCCCCCCTTCTCTCTTTCCCCCTTAGGTGCATAATAAATCCATCTGGATCCAGGATGTTTAGTGTAACCTTGTATTAACAGTGTAAAATGCTTCTCCCCCAGATTCACACAGCCATATCTTATCAGCTCGCAGAGAATGGCTGTTTTCCCACTGACATTACTCCGGAGCGACGTCCCTCTTCACCGTGCAGCATCTGCGCGAATTTCCCACCAACTGCTGCGCACAACCGGGAAGAGCCGTGGCTTTTGCGTCGCAGATGTAAACTGGTTTTTAGCGGTTTACATCTGCGACGCAAAAGCCACGGCACTTCCTGGTTGTGCGCAGCAGTTGGTGGGAAATCCGCGCAGACGCTGCGCGGTGAAGAGGGACGTCGCTCCGGAGTAAGGTCAGTGGGAAAACAGCCAATGTGTGAGAAATGGAGATGTTGTCATTAACTAACATTCCTTAGCCATAAAAGAGATACTAGAAAGTAGCCTTTGAACCCTCAACTCAATTTGCATCTTTATGTTAGTCTTTTGAAGTTATCTGTAACCCTGCCTTTTGAAGTTTGCCTATAAGATACTATTCAATACTATGTATGCCATTACTTCCAAGGAATCCATCCTTGGAGCAAGCTATGGAGTTTTACAATAAAACAAGTTTTTGATTAAAGAACAAACACTTGATTATTGCGAAATATCGATGCTTGACAGCTGCAAAATCTTGCCAAGCAAGAAACTCCACTTTCTGTTATGCTATGCATGATCCTTGGATACCCTCTTAAAGGCTTGAATTGGGTGACCTTCTGTATGCATAGAATCGACTCTGTCACTGAACCACGGACCTACATTTTGTATACATCACAAAAGCCCAGCAGTTTGCTTTTCCATGGGCAAAGTAGCTTTGGGAAAGGGTGAGAAGGAGCCATAGCTTTTCTGCCACAAATCACTTCATCACATTGCACTTCTCAATGCCACAGGATGGGCAGCCATCTTTCAGAAATGTTCTAGTTTGGATTGACTGCATTGGACTAGACAAAGGGCTTTTCAGCATACTCATTTGTAAGTTCCTGTTTCTTCATATTCTGCATATGTTTTGCTCCCTCTAGTGGTTGATTCAATATTACATCGCGTTATGTCAGGCATATATCCCAGAAGATTTAAACTACAGGTTTTGATGCCAGACATAAACTGATGTAGTATCAAATTGACTACTAGGAGGCGTGAAATGTGCGGAACAGCCTCCTGCCAGAGAATCACGAACTTACAAGTGAGGAAAATGAGAATGAAGAAAAGCTCAAAGGCTGTGCAGGGCATTAAATGACCAGTTTGGTGTAGTGGTTAAGTGTGCGGACTCTTATCTGGGAGAACCGGGTTTGATTCCCCACTCCTCCACTTGCACCTGCTGGAATGGCCTTGGGTCAGCCATAGCCCTGGCAGAGGTTGTCCTTGAAAGGGCAGCTGCTGTGAGAGCCCTCTCCAGCCCCACCCACCTCACAGGGTGTCTGTTGTGGGGGAGGAAGGTAAAGGAGATTGTAGGCCTCTCTGAGACTCTGTCTTTGAAAGGGCAGCTGCTGTGAGAGCCCTCTCCAGCCCCACCCACCTCACAGGGTGTCTGTTGTGGGGGAGGAAGGTAAAGGAGATTGTTAGCCGCTCTGAGACTCTTCGGAGTGGAGGGCGGGATATAAATCCAATATCTTCTTTTCCTGAAGCTAAAAAGCAGCTACCCTTCCTTTGAGACATGCCAGTGCATGTCATATGTAGTTGTGACTTTGTAATGATGAATTTAGGCAAATGTTTGCGCTTTCTCTACTGACTGCCTTGCATTTCTTCCCTGCAGGATTGGGAGCCGAAACATGATCGTGCACACACTACTCATGATGGGTTCCTTTGGCGTCGGGGCAGGCTTAGTAAGCAGTCTGAACGGCTACATCGCCATGAGGTTCATTGTGGGTTCTGCTTTTGCTGGAATCAGTATAGGCATGGCTGCTTTAAGTAAGAGTCCCCATATTTGAGCTTCTTTGGGAAAGGTTTGGCCTCGAAAGCCAGTTTGGTGTAGTGGTTAAGTATGCGGACTCTTATCTGAGAGAATCGGGTTTGCTTCCCCACTCCTCCACTTGCAGCTGCTGGAATTGCCTTGGGTCAGCCACAGTTTTCACAGAGCTGTTCCTCTCAAGACCAGTTTTTTTGTCAGAGCTCTCTCCTCCCCAACTACCTCACAGGGTGTCTGTTGTGGGGGAGGAAGGTAAAGGAGATTGTGAGCCGCTCTGAGACTCTGAGATTCAGAGTGAAGGGTGGGATATAAATCCAATATCTTCTTCTTCTTGTAGTCAAATGCATCAGCCTCTGAGAATCCAATTTATGCTCTCTTTTGCTGTTTTTCAATATCTTCCATCCCAAATTTATACACAGTTCCAAGTCTGTACTTGTTTTACTGAAAAGGTAAAGCAAGGGGAAGCAGTTTCTCTCATTTGTAAGTAGGGCTGCCAACCTCCAGGTGGTACCTGGAGACCTCTCAGTATTACAGTTGATCTCCAGCGGTACCCCTGGAGAAAACGACCGCTTTGGGGGATGGACGTCATGACATTATACCTTGGTGTGGTCCCTTCCGTCCTCAAACCCCACTCTCCCCTGGATCCAGCCCCCAAAATCTCCATGTATTTCCCAACCCAAAACTGGCAAACTTGTAAGTGAGGATTGTAAGATGCCATATTAGCAACATGTTGCAAATATTAACAACTGATTTATTTATTTATTTAACATTTCTATCCCGCCCTCTCTGTGAACAGACTCAGGGTAGCTACCTTTACTATTTGCAGTGCAGTCCTAAATCCAGTTATTTATTCAGAGCCAGTATGGTGTGGTGGTTAAGTGCGCAGACTCTTATCTGGAAGAACCGGGTTTGATTCCCCGCTCCTCCACTTGCAGCTGCTGGAATGGCCTTGGGTCAGCCATAGCTCTGGCAGAGGTTGTCCTTGAAAGGTCAGCTGCTGTGAGAGCTCTCTCAGCCCCACCCACCTCACAGGGTGTCTGTTGTGGGAGAGGAAGATAAAAGAGATTGTGAGCCACTTTGAGACTCTGAGATTTGGAGTGGAGGGCGGGATATAAATCTAGTATCTTATCTTCTTCATCTTCATTCAGAATTACATCCTTGGCTGCAAACTGAAATGACTTTATTTCAGTTCTCAGTTTTTATTGGATTATAACAAGATATACAGCATACGCAGACTTATGCTCACAAGATTCTAAACCCATAACTCCCCCCACAATGGAAACGTAGTTACAGAATGCAACTTTACAATCCACCTAGGAGTGTTTCCTCTTCTCTGAACCCTTCTAGCTTCTGAGTGGGTTGGGGCATCCCAGCGCCCCTTTGCAATGATCTTCACCCAGTGTTTCCACGCTGCGGGGCAGATCGGCTTGACCGCTTTTGCCTACAAAATTCGGGGTTGGAGGCTCTACCAGATCGTTGGCTCCATCCCTGCGCTGTGTCTCTTTTTCTACGTCTGGTGAGTGGACGGAAGTCTCTGATGGAGATTTGGTTTATACAAAGTTCCAGGCGGGCAGCCGTGTTGGTCTGAAGCATAACGAAGATAAAACTCTCTGTGTTAAAACACAATTCTGACTAATGAGTATGTAGTATCAAAATACAAAATGAGTATCGTCAATACACAAGATATCAATCGTATAGAAAGTTAAAACCTCATTAGTTCCACAATGCTACTACTGTCCTTTTATGGCACAGAGCCACTATATTGTATTCTAGTGCTATATTTCAGAAAAGGTCCAACGGAGAACCGGTCCGCTTACCAAGCTGTTTTGGATCTCAAGTCCTTCTTCTGGGGACCAATCTTGTATAATATGTGCAATTTTCTAGGTCCAGTAGTGCCAAAAATTACACAATCATCATCCGGGTCAATCCAGAATTCCTAGCTTTCTCTAATTTTCTCGCATAATAGCGGGAATGCCATAGTTAACACATTCTTTGTCAGCAAAACAGGAACAGGATACCCGCACGCAAGATTGCCACGACGGAGGAACTAGCAAAACCAAGCCATTTCCCAGATAGGCTTCTTCAGGCATCCATGCTTTTGGGATGCTGTACAATAAATCCACAATATATCAATATCTGGTTCCATTCTGTTTCCCACCACCACAATACACTGCTCTCTTACCATTTCTCAACATCACAGTCACTTCGAGTCATGCAAATTGCTGGCGTCCGTGGAAATGCTCAGACCAAGTGATCGCGGCGCTTCCATTCGAATACAGTAAATTGGCAGCAGCTGTAACCCACCCGTAACTCTTCATCAATTCAGTTCATCAATTCCATTCCATCATATGAAAAGGAACAGGAGTTCCCTCAAAACAGAAAAAGTTGGCTATAAGGACATTGTCTCTTTGATGAACTTTGTCGAGTCTGCAAGAAATTTGTATGTGGGATTGAAATTGTAACCCATTGTTAATAGTGTCATATTTTCATGTACAGTTCTTTATCATATTTAATAGATTTTTCATATTTTCAGCTTTTGTGACTGTGAGCATTTTTGCATTGGTTTTTGTCCCCGGTACAATAGCATCACCCAGAAGTGATGTCATTGCACCAGGGACATCATACCGGGGGACGCTCTAGGACTTGTGGCAAAACTCTGTGGGTACCATAGAGTTTTATCACAAGTCCTAGAGTGTCCCTGGCATAATGTCCACAGCATGATGACATCATTTCAGGGTGATGTCATCACGCCACATGCACTTCTCAGGTGAGAGAGAACAGTCCCCCGCCACAGTGGTGGAGGGACTTGGCAACCCTAAGTGCTGATAATAGTTTGGCTTTGGAAGGGAAGGCGATTGTCAGCCACTCCAAGACTCCTTTGGGTGGTGAAGAGTGGAGTATAAAATCAACTCTCTACCTTCATCTTCTTGTGTCTTTGTTCTGGGGAATCCAGATCTTCCAAGATTCCCTTTACCAAATTATTAGTCCCTAAAGACACAGCAAATGAATTAACTAAGCCGATTGACCTGCAGAGTTTCAGCCAATCCGGAGAGCCGGTTTGGTGTAGTGGTTAAGTGTGCGGACTCTTATCTGGGAGAACCGGGTTTGATTCCCCACTCCTCCACTTGCACCTGCTAGCATGGCCTTGGGTCAGCCATAGCTCTGGCAGAGGTTGTCCTTGAAAGGGCAGCTGCTGTGAGAGCTCTCTCCAGCCCCACCCACCTCACAGGGTTTCTGTTGTGGGGGAGGAAGGGAAAGGAGATTGTGAGCCACTCTGAGACTCTTCGGAGTGGAGGGTGGGATATAAATCCAATATCATCATCTTCTTCTTCTTCTTCTTCTTCTTCTCCTTGCAGGGTCCTTCCCAGTTCTGCCCGATGGCTTCTGACGAGAGGGAGAGTGGAAGACGCAACAAGAGAGATCCTATGGGCAGCGTTGGTCAACAAGCAAAGTGTCCCAGAAGAATTGCTCAGTCAGGTGTCAAAAGCTGAGATTTCCTATTTTCCAAAAAGATTTGGAATAGAATAGATGTGACATAAGAACATCAGAAGAGCCCTGTTGGATCAGAGTAGTGGTCCATCTGGTCCAGCATCCTATCCCACGCAGTGGCCAACCAGTGCCTCTGCAGGGCCAACAACAGGGCAGAGAGGCTGAGGCCTTCCCGTGATGTTGCCTCCTGGCTCTGGGATTCAGAGGACTAGTACCTCTGAATGTGGAGATTTCCCTCTGTTACCATAACTAGTAGCCATTGCCAAACTTATCCTCCATGAATATGTCTAATCCTCACTTTATGCTGTTTATTCGGGGAGGGATGGTGGCTCAGTGGTAGAGCATCTGCTTGGGAAGCAGAAGGTCCCAGGTTCAACCTCTGGCATCTCCAAAAAAGGGTCCAGGCAAATAGGTGTGAAAACCCTCAGCTTGAGACCCTGGAGAGCCACTGCCAGTCTGAGAAGACAATACTGACTTTGATGGACCAAAGGTCTGATTCAGTATAAGGCAGCTGCATATGTTCATATGTTCATATGGCCGTCGTTACATTCTCTGGAAGCAAATTCCACATTTTAATCATTCTGTGTGTAAAGAAGTGTTTCCTTTTGTCTGTCCTGAACCTACTGCCCATCAGCTTCATCGGATGCCCTTGAGTTCTAGTCTTTTGGGAGAGGAAGAAAAAGTGCTCTTTGCCAACTCTCTCCAACCCATGCATAATTGTATAAACCTCTATCATGTCCCCCACCTTAGTCATTTCTTTTTTAAACTGAAAACCCCATACCTATTCCCCACTCACCTTATGCCACTCTCATGCTCCTCTTCTTTGCAGGGCTTCACACTATCTGCCCCGGGGCTGCGATTCGCTTCATGGCAAATGGAAACTGGTTTTTAGAGGATCTTCTTTGCTGCACAAAAGAAGATATTGGATTTCTATCCCGCCCTCCACTCCGAATGGGTGGAATGGGTTGCAGCCCCAGGGCAAATAGTGTGAAATCCGGTGGAAGCCCCGCGGAGAAGAGGAGAGTGAGAGAGGCATAAGGCTAGTGGGGAATCGGTCTCAGAGTCTTCAGCCTTTTCTCCTAGGGAAGGTGCTCCATCCCCTTAATCATCTCCATCCCCTTCTATGTACTTTTTCTAGCTCTGCAATATACTTTTGGAGATTTGGGGACCAGAACTATACACAATATTCCAGAAAAGGCTGCACCGGGGCATTATGATATTAGCTAGCTTTTAAAATTTTCTATCCCTTTCCCAGTGTTTTTTTTTTGTAGAAAAAGCCCAGCAGGAACTCATTTGCATATTAGGCCACACTCCGTGGCACCAAGCCAGCCAGAATGGCATCCCTGTGTGTTCCTGCTCAAAAAAAGCTCTGCCCTTTCCTAATAATCCCTAACCCAGTGTTTTTACACTGACAGTTTGTGACTCTCTATCACCGCATTGGAAACTCACCTTTTACATTACCTAACGTTCTCACAACTGTTTTGCATTGTTGCTGCCTGAAGCATCAACATTTGTTTCGGTGAGATGAGTTTCGGAGCCGCTGCTGCAACGTTTTTCTCCACACTAGTTTTGATCTGGTCTTTTCTCTACAGGCGTTTCAAACTTGTATTGTAGAAGTTTCCATGCGTTTTAAAAGACTCCTCCAAAAGCCGCCACAAGGTGCAGTCATTTGCATGAGAACGGACAGCACTTGAAATGTTCACATATCATTGCTTGCCTCATCTAGTAATTTAAATTCGTATCGTTTTTGCAGTGTTGACACGATTTCCAAGCAATTGTATACATTTAACGAAGCACTGGTATTCTGGCTGCCCTCTGATCAAAGACACCCCCCCCCCCCAATTGAAACACTTAAATGTAAAAGGAAAATAATTAAAGCGGAACAGTGGCAGGCAATTTGAAGACTCTAAAACTCTGGATCAAACTGAATGTAAAAAACCCCTCAGAGTTTGCCTTTTTCACTGCTGCAGCACACTGGGTCGACACTTTCATTGAGCTGTCTACTATGATGCCAAGATCCAGGTGATCCAGGTGAGCTGCCAAGTAGGGTTTTGGAGCATCGTTTCAGTGAATCCAGGAGCAAAGACAAGTTCTTAAACAAACTCTTCAGCAAAATATGCCGAGGGCAATAGTACGAATGCTTCTGCTAGGCCTGCATCGCACGCTTTCAGTTTGTGGCTGACGTTTTCTTTCTCTCTCGTTTTGTAAATTTCGAAGCTGTCTTCCCAAAAGAATGCCAAATCTGGAAGCGTCCTGGATATTTTCAGGATGCCGCATCTGAGGAAAATTACTTTGATCATGGCCTGGGTCTGGTAAGTCACGTAGATGGCAAGAGGTCAGTAGCAACCCACAACTGCCATGCCGGTCTGTGAAAGGGACACTGTCATAACTGTTCTTGATGTTGGTATCTGTAAGGACCCTCAGGGCTTTTTCTTTTTTTTGTAGCAGGAACTCCTTTTGCATATTAGGCCACACACCCCTGATGTAGCCAAGCCTTCTGGAGCTTACAGCAGGACCTGTGCTAAGAGCCCTGTAAGGAATTCTAGCAGGACCTCCTTTGCATATTGGGCCACACACCCCTGATGTAGCCAGTCCTCCTGGAGCTTCCAGTAGGCCCTGTACGAAGAGCCCTGTAAGGAATTCTAGCAGGACCTCCTTTGCCTATTAGGCCACACACCCCTGATGCAGCCAATCCTCCTGGAGCTTAAAGCATGCCCTGTGCTAAGAGCCCTGTAAGGAATTCTAGCAGGACCTCCTTTGCATATTAGGCCACACCCCCCTGATGTAGCCAATCCTCCTGGAGCTTACAGTAGGCCCTGTACGAAGAGCCCTGTAAGGAATTCTAGCAGGACCTCCTTTGCATATTAGGCCACACCCCCCTGATGTAGCCAATCCTCCTGGAGCTTAACGCATGCCCTGTGCTAAGAGCCCTGTAAGGAATTCTAGCAGGACCTCCTTTGCATATTAGGCCACACCCCCCTGATGTAGCCAATCCTCCTGGAGCTTAACGCATGCCCTGTGCTAAGAGCCCTGTAAGGAATTCTAGCAGGACCTCCTTTTGCATATTAGGCCACACCCCCCTGATGTAGCCAATCCTCCTGGAGCTTAACGCATGCCCTGTGCTAAGAGCCCTGTAAGGAATTCTAGCAGGACCTCCTTTGCATATTAGGCCACACCCCCCTGATGTAGCCAATCCTCCTGGAGCTTACAGTAGGCCCTGTACGAAGAGCCCTGTAAGGAATTCTAGCAGGACCTCCTTTGCATATTAGGCCACACCCCCCTGATGTAGCCAATCCTCCTGGAGCTTAACGCATGCCCTGTGCTAAGAGCCCTGTAAGGAATTCTAGCAGGACCTCCTTTGCATATTAGGCCACACCCCCCTGATGTAGCCAATCCTCCTGGAGCTTAAAGCATGCCCTGTGCTAAGAGCCCTGTAAGGAATTCTAGCAGGACCTCCTTTGCATATTAGGCCACACCCCCCTGATGTAGCCAATCCTCCTGGAGCTTACAGTAGGCCCTGTACGAAGAGCCCTGTAAGGAATTCTAGCAGGACCTCCTTTGCATATTAGGCCACACCCCCCTGATGTAGCCAATCCTCCTGGAGCTTAACGCATGCCCTGTGCTAAGAGCCCTGTAAGGAATTCTAGCAGGACCTCCTTTGCATATTAGGCCACACCCCCCTGATGTAGCCAATCCTCCTGGAGCTTAACGCATGCCCTGTGCTAAGAGCCCTGTAAGGAATTCTAGCAGGACCTCCTTTTGCATATTAGGCCACACACCCCTGATGTAGCCAAGCCTTCTGGAGCTTACAGTAGGCCCTGTACGAAGAGCCCTGTAAGCTCTTGGAGGATTGGCTACATCAGGGGCGTGTGGCCTAATATGCAAAGGAGCTCCTGCTACCAAAAGAGTCCTGAGGACCCTCATGAAGTTCGGCCCGCTTCATGAAGCTTTGTAGGGGTTCGAATGTGAGTGATTCATTACTCTGGGATTGGCTGCTCTGGTTAGGGAAATCCCAGGAGATTTCGGAAGGTGGAGTCTGGGGGTGGAGTTTGGGGAGGGGAGGGACTTCAGTGGGGTATAGTGCTTAGGGTTGGGTACAATAAGGCTGAAGGTTGCCCGTTCCCCCCGACCACTGGCAGGGAATGGGGGAGCAAAGTTGTCAGATCTAGGTTGAGAAATGCCTGGAAATTGGGGATGGAGGCTGGGGGGGATGTCACGCACTGGGGTGCCGGCAAGGGAGTAGTCCGAGAGTAGTCCGTGTCAGAACTGTGGGAGCGTTGCGGGAACCGAAAGCCTCAGTCTAAATCACGGTCCAATAGCAAGGTTGTTCAAGCCAGAAGTCAGGTAACCGGAGAAAACAGAGCAGGAACAGAGTCAAGGAACGCGGAAGCTGGAGTGGCTGCAAATCACCGAATGGGCTCCTTGCTTCCATGTCGTCTGAAGTGGAAGCTTTATGCAACAGTTTCCAATCAGTCGGCAGTGTCCCAGCCTAAAAAAAAAGGCAAAGGTAGTCCCCTGCGCAAGCACCAGTCGTTTCCGACTCTGGGGTGACGTTGCTTTCACAACGTTTTTGTGGAGAAACGCCATTTTAGTCAGTGGTGGTGCTTCATTTGGCAGGGGTCAGTAAATCCCTCAGCCGGCTTTGTAGCCTTCCCCTCACTCCCCCCCTCCCTTCCAGAGGCAAACCAACAACGCTAGGGGGAAAATCTCCTAGAGAGGCAGGAAGTGCTTTTGTTCTTGGCATGTGTGTTAGCAGGAAGAGAAGGGGAGTTGGAAGCCAGCGCTCGAGCAAGCATGTGGTGAGCAATGGAGGCTCCTGCCTGGGGGGCCCCCAGGCAGGCAGACCAAGTAAGTAATTCTCAAGACAGGACAAGTGTAGACCAGGGACAGTAGAAAGCGTTTATAAACACCTTTCCTTTGTCATGCTGTTTGCTGTGCTGTGCTGGGCTGTGCTAATTTTGTAGATGCAACTGTTTTTGTTTTGTTTTTCTTTCCATATATTTTTCTCTTTAAAATAAATAGTTTTTCTGTTTTAAATGCTGGCAGTCAAACTCTGGACCACATAGATCCCCAAACCGCTTTGGACCACGCTGTGTTGAGAAGGGGGCCCTGGGGAAGGGGGAAGGCATGCAGTTGGATAAGGTGCCAATCCTCCAGGGGTGCCCCAAAGAAGCGCTGAGGTCTCTGTGAAACCCAAGTGCAGGGTGGCAGAGGACCCTGAGGCCTGGCCTCACAGCTGGAAAGGGGGATTGGGAGTCCTGTTCCTCTCAATCTGAACCCCGGGACTGAGCAGGTGGTGGCAGCGAGCCCAAGGGGCAGGAGGAGAAATAGCTCCCTCCAGGAGTTGGCGACTCCATAGGGAGCAGACGGGACCGGGTCAGAAGGCAGAATCGGGCCGGTTCCGTCACAGTTTTCATGGCAGACTTTTTACGGGGTGGTTTGCCATCTCCTTCCCCGGTCATCTACACTTTCCCTCCAGCAAGCCGGGGACTCATTTTACCGACCTCGGAAGGATGGAAGGCTGAGTCAACCTCGAGCCGGCTACCTGAACCAGCTTCTGCTAGGATCGAACTCAGATCGTGAGCAGAGGGCTCCAAATGCAGTACTGCAGCTTTACCACTCTGCACCGTGGGGCTCTTCCCCCCAGCCTAGCTTCTGCTAAAACTCAGGACCGAGAGATTGTCTTGCCCTTCATCTGGCCTCTTTCCGTCTCAGCTCTAAGTCATGTCGTTCAAGACAAGGTGGTGAGCTGGGAGGTGTCTCTGCCTCATCAGCTGAAGCACCAGCTGGCGGCAATCAATAAATTACACAGTGAGATGGCCCTGCTCTCAGCTCTGCCAAGTCTGTTAACCCTGTCAGTTCTTCCTGGACAGGCCCCTCAGCAGAGTCCATGACGGGGGTGGGGCAGAGATAATACCATAGAGTCCACCCTCCAAAGCATTGATTTACTACAGGGGGACTGATCTGTGAAGCCTTGGAGATGAGCTGTAATTTTGGGGGGTCCCCAGATTGCTTCTGGAGGCTGGAGACTTCGCCCTCCGAATGAGTCCCTTTTCTCCAGGGGAACTGACCTCTGTCACCTGGAGATGAGTTGTAATTCCAGGAGATCTCCAGGCCCCACCTGGAGGTTAAGCAACCGAAAAGGAGTCTCACGGGATGTGGAGCTGGAGAACAAGCCGAAAGCACCGTGCACAGCGGACTCCCGAAGCAAAAATAACACTTCAAGATGTATAACTCGATGAACATTCCAGTTGTGAAATGTCTCAAGTGTCTCACTTCGTTTAATAAATGCGACTTGCGTCAACAAAGGAGTGTGGAAATCCAATCCATAATATGCATCTTGAATTCATAAGGGACGACTGTAAGTGGAATCGCTTCAACACGTAACAGTACTCTCTCAAACGCAAAGCGACAGGCAAAACCGGTCTACTTCCCTGCTTTGCTTACAATCGGGCTCTGAGAGCACTTGCTGGCATGCCCCCCTGACGTCACCAAGGCATGGCGCATGAGGAGAGGGTGCACCTCATGGTATCCCTAGGCCAGGTGGCGGCCTAGGCAACTGCCTACTTGGCCTACTCCCACGTGCCGGCCCTGGACATTTCACAACTGGAACGTTTATTGAGTTATACATCTTTAAGTGTTATTTTTTGCTTCAGGAGTCTGTTGCACACGGTGCTTTTGGCTTGTTCTCCAGCCCCACCTGGAGGCTGGCAACCCCAGTGGGTACTAAGAATGCCTCCAGGAGGACCAAACCGTATTTTGCTTTTTCCTCTCAGGTTTGCGGACAGTCTGGTGTACTATGGGATGAGCCATCAAGTTGGGAATTTTGGCCTGGACATCTACATGACCCAGCTGGTGTCCGGAGTGGCTGAAATACCGGCTCGGGTCTCCTGTATCTTTCTGCTGCAGTGGCTGGGGAGGAAGAAATGCCAGGCTGGTTGGCTTATCCTGGGTGGAGTCGTGTGCCTGATCATCCCTGCTGTTCCCAAAAGTACAGTCCCCTTTGAAGTAAAATGCAAACCTTGGCAGGTGTGGGGCACCTTACGAGAGTGTGGTTGTAGGAGTTAAGAGAGCTTGACTAGCATCTGAGAGATCTGGATGCAAATCCTCACTCTGCCGTGAAGTAGCCTCGTGCTCTTTTGACCGTAACTCACAGGCTGTTTGTGGAGGATAAAATGAGTCTGATCGATTTCCCACTCGCCCTATGCCGCTCTGACGCTTCTCTTCTCAGCGGGGCTTCCGTTAGATTTCACACTATCTGCCTCCAGGGCTGCAACTTGCTTTGCCTTTTTCCCATGGCAAACAGAAACTGGTCTCGTTTGCTGCGTAAAAGAGGCAGAGCGAGTTGCAGCCCCCGGGCAGATAGTGTGAAATCTGATCGAAACCCCGCGGAGAAAAGGAGAGTGAGAGCGGCAGAAGGTTAGTGGGAAATCAGTCTCAGCGTTTTCAGATTTATAATGTACAAGGTAGATGGAAGGAGGGGCTAGGTGTACTTCAAGATATAGTTGGCAGGGCAGGAAATGGGGTCTGGGTTTCTATTTATTTATTTAAATTTATATCCCGCCTTTCCTACCAAAGCAGGCTCAGGGCGGCTTACATACACAGGACATCCGGCTTGCCTCGACCAAGGCCAGGGCCTTTTCGGTCCTGGCCCCAACCTGGTGGAATCAGCTCCCCAAGGAGATGCGGGCCCTACCAGATTTACTGCTATTCTGGAGGGCCTGTAAAACGGAGCTCTTCCGCCAGGCTTTTGGCTGAGGCAGGCGGGCGTCCTCACACCAGCTAATCGGCCTCCCAGCTCTGACCGCATCCTGAGTTTCAGTCTGTGAAGGATGTACATATCTGTACACGGACGCTGCCTTTTTTTATTTTAATGGTTTTAATTGTTTCAATTTAATTGTTTTATAATGTGATTTTAATTATTTTATTATGTTGTAATCTGCCCTGAGCCCGACCTGGGAAAGGGCGGACTAGACACCGGCAAAAATAAAATAAACAAAAATAAATAAGAGATAAATAGTCGTGTATAAACATGAAACACAAAAAAATACAATTAAGATATAAACACAAAAATACAATTAAGGTATAAAAACCATAAAAATATTAAAAAACATTCCAGGTGCTCTTGATCTTTAGATGGTAATCGGTTTAATAAAATGGATAGCTGCCTATTCTGTTTTAGAGCCTGTTTGGTGTCGTGATTAAGTGCGCGGACTCTTTATCTGGAAGAACCGGGTTTGATTTCCCACTCTTCCACTTGCAGCTGCTGGAATGGCCTTGGGTCAGCCATAGCTCTTGTAGGAGTTGTCCTTGAAAGGGCAGCTGCTGTGAGAGTCCTCTCAGCCCCATCCACCTCACAGGGTGTCTGTTGTTGGAGGGGCGGAAGTAAAGGAGATTGTGACCGCTCTGAGACTCTGAGATCCACAGTAGAGGGCGGGATATAAATCCAATATCTTCTTCTACCTCACAGGGTGTCTGTGGTGGGGGAGGAAGAGAAAGGAGATTGTGACCGCTCTGAGATTCAGAGCGGAGGGCAGGATATAAATCCAATATCTTCTTCTTATATTAAGTTTAAGTATTTTGCTGTTCCAGCTGGATGTTCTGTATAAAAACAGATCTTAGGTTCATGCTAGAGGCGGTCCAGATGTTTCAAAGTCTGTTGTAGCCTGTGATCTTAATTAACAAATGCCTGGTGGAAGAGCACTGTCTTGCAGGACCTGCGGAACTGTGTGAGCTCTCGCAGGGCCCTAATCTCCTCAGGGAGCTCATTCCACCAGCTCGGAGCTACAACAGAGAAGGCCCTGGCTCTGGCCGTCATGAGCCTGGCCTCTGAGGTCAGGGATTGACATCAGGTTTTGTGAGCCTGACCGAAGTGCTCTCCAGGGAACATGTGAGGAAAGGCAGTCCCTAAGGTATGCAGGCCCCTGGCCCTATAGGGCTTTAAAGGTAAGAGCCAGCACCTTGAAACGAACACCGTATGCGATGGACAACCAGTGCAGTGTTTTCAGCACAGGGTGAATGTGCTTCCATAAGGGGAGGCCCATTAACAGGCTGGCTGCTGCATTCTAGCTGAAAAAGGAAGAACAGAATAACTGTTATATATGGATAACCTATTGGTTGAGAACCCATTGATTCACGGTTGTAAGCTATGAACTTTGTTTTTGTATGCGAAGTCCATTGAGATCGGGTTCCATTTAACAGCCTGAAGGACAGCATTGAAACGTCTTGGAATCTAGAAGGGGCGTCTTATGAAGGCTGTAAAGATTGTCTGATCCCTCTATTGGAAAGGATTTCTGGACGCGCTATTGACCGTGTTATGGACTTTATTTTTTTGGAGGGAAGCAACAGACAAGTGATGCTGCAATTGCACACACTGGTTTAAGATTGCATGCAATGCCGTAAAATATATGCATTTGTTTGAGTGTAATATCAAATTGTTACCTAGCGGATTTCTGTCTGACTGCTTTAACGCTGAGACCCCTTGTTTTGTGCAATACTCAACTGGGGATTGGCAACCCTATAGCAGGCACTCCTTTGCATATTAGGCCACACACCCCAATGTAGCCAATCCTCCTGGAGTTTACAGTAGGCCCTGTGCTAAGAGCCCTGTAAGCTCTTGGAGGATTGGCTACATCAGGGGTGTGTGGCCTAATATGCAAAGGAGCTCCTGCTAAAAAAAAAAAAAAGCCCTGTTTATCTTCACTTTCTTTCCTTTCTAATGTCTCTAATCTCTTTGCACAGCTCTCCCCATCGTCGTGACCGTCCTGGCTGTTATCAACAAGGCCTCTCTTGGAGCCTCCTTTTCAACCACCTACGTGTGGTCTGTGGAGGTATTTCCCACAGTTGTCAGGTGAGAGTCTCCTTCTGGCTTCAGTTGACATCATCTCAGAATATGGCTGGTGAGGCGGGGCAGAAGCTGTAGGCATGAAGGCCACACCCAGGGCTCTTTTTCTAGCAGGAGCTCCTCTGCATATTAGGCCATGCCCCCCTGAGGTAGCCAATCCTCCAAGAGTTTACAGAGCTCTTCGTACAGGGCCTACTGTAAGCTCCAGGAGGATTGGCTACATCAGGGGTGTGTGGCCTAATATGCAAAGGAGGTCCTGCTAGAATTCCTTACAGGGCTCTTCATACAGAGCCTTCTGGAAGCTCCAGGAGGATTGGCTACATCAGGGGTGTGTGGCCTAATATGCAAAGGAGGTCCTGCTAGAATTCCTTACAGGGCTCTTAGTACAGGGCCTTCTGGAAGCTCCAGGAGGATTGGCTACATCAGGGGTGTGTGGCCTAATATGCAAAGGAGGTCCTGCTAGAATTCCTTACAGGGCTCTTCGTACAGGGCCTGCTGTAAGCTCCAGGAGGATTGGCTACATCAGGGGTGTGTGGCCTAATATGCAAAGGAGGTCCTGCTAGAATTCCTTACAGGGCTCTTAGTACAGGGCCTACTGTAAGCTCCAGGAGGATTGGCTACATCAGGGGTGTGTGGCCTAATATGCAGAGGAGCTCCTGCTAGAAAAAGAGCCCTGGCCACACCTCCAAACCAGACATGACTTAGCCTGAGTCCCTCACCGCTAGGTCTACCTGCACCTGGTAGGGAAATACCTGACGATTTTGGAAGCGGAGCCTGAAGAGGTTGGGGTTTCGGGAGAAGAGGAACTTCGATGGGGTATAATGCCATACAATCTACCTTCCAAAGTGGCCATCTTCTCCAGGTGAACTGATCTCAGTTGCCTAGATTACAGTTGTAATACTAGGAAAACTCCAGCCACTACCTGGGTGTGGGGTTGCCAGGTCACCCTGGCCACTGTCAGGGGATGGTGGGGGGCTAGGGTTCCCAGATCCAGGCAGAGAAACTCCTAGATATTTGGGCATGGTGCCTGGGGAACAGAGAGACCACAGCTATGCAGTCCACCCCCCCCCCCCCCAGACATCTATTTTCTCCAGAGGAATTGACCTCCATTTTTTGGGAGATGAGATGCAATTCTGTGGGATCTCCAGGTCCTTCCTGGAGTCTGGCATATCCACCTGGAGCCTGGAAAACCTTACTCACTGCTGAAGCCCAAGATGATATGTCTGGTGATACATTCCCCCCCCCCCCTGGTATAAACCCCCTACAGACTTCAGATTGTTAATTAGGAAAGTGTCGTTGTATCCATGTATCCTTTTCCTATCAACTCATTTTAAGCCATAGAAATGTTCTCAACACACGGCTGCTCTACAACAATTTCAGCAGTAGCACTATTGGCCAGAAGCCAACTCAAAATCCATTTTAGCTCTGGGGCATCACGACAGATTGAATATTTGTGTTACCTAAACCATTGCAAGGTCCATTCATCTAAGCAACCAGCCCCTGAGCTTTAAGTTTTTTGTTCTCTTATATAAAGTATTGACATTTAAAGCCTTACGTGGCCTGGGACCGGCATACCTGTGGGACCGCCTCTCCCCATATGAGCCCCGGAGGTCATTGCGCTCGACCAGCCGACATCTCCTGACCATCCCTGGCCCAAGGGACGTCCAGTTTGCCTTGACCAGGGCCTGGCCCTGACCTGGTGAAATCAGCTCCCTGTGGTGGTGCGGGCCCTACCGGATTTGTGACCATTCCGGAGGGCCTGTAAGACGGAGCTGTTCCGCCAGGCCTATGGCTGAGGTGGGCGGGCGTCCTTATCCTTATCCATCTAAATTGGCCTCCCTTCACTGATTGCCTAAAATCGGGCTGATACAGCTGATGCTTTTGGACACCTAGGCCGGGACAAGAATGCGTTAAGTGATATGTCCACACCTTCGATGACTGAACTGCCATCCACGCGGCCTTGAACTCACTCTGAGCTGCGGCTTAACTGTTTTATTTTAATCTGTTTTAACTGTTTGATGGTTTTACTTTTTATCTGTGAGATTGCGTATCGTTAGTTTTAATGGTTTACTATGTTGGAATCCACCCTGAGCCCACCATGGGAAAGGGCGGACTATAAATTAACAGAAATAAATAAATAAAACTGTTAATCGATGTTTGCTGATCTTGCAAGGGGCTTTTCCACATTCTCATTTTACTGGCTGCATCGACAGTTTTAAAGCTGCCTGTTATATGAAATTTTACATGGTAGGTTCTTCCACACCAGGTGCAAACCCAAAGTTTTCTTCTTCTCACCCTGGGGTTTTTTTTTTGGGGGGGGGGGGAACTTGCTAAAGCTGGGAATTAAAAAAAATGTGGGGTAAGAAGGAAAAAAACTTTGCATTTGCACCTGGTGAGGAAAACTCCACTGTGGAAAATTTCACATAATATGAAGTCTTAAAAATGTCAATGTAAGGAGTTTCACTACCATGGAAGTAGACTTAAACTGCAGGGAAATATGACTTGCTTAACTCTTCTGTTTACTACAATTGGAGAGGAAAGTGTGTTATTTATTAACAGGCTCAAAGGTAGGTAGTAGGTAGTACCCCTGTGCAAGCACCGGTCGTTTTCAACTCTGGGGTGATGTTGCTTTCACGTTTTCACGGCAGACTTTTTACGGGGTGGTTTGCCCTTGCCTTCCCTAGTCATCTACACTTTCCCCCCAGCAAGCTGGGTACTCATTTTACCGACCTCAGAAGGATGGAAGGTTGAGTCAACCTGGAGTTGGCTACCTGAACCCAACTTCTGCCGGGATCGAACTCAGGTCGTGAGCAAAAAGCTCAGACTGTAGTACTGCAGCTTTACCATTCTGCGCCACCGGGCTCTTTTAACAGGCTCATAGTGGTTCTAAAATAGATTATTTTTGACCAATCTATGAAGAACTGACCAGAAGCAAAATCAATCAAGTTCTTCAAGAGGTGAGGGTGTTCTACCCGGTCAAAGGCCTTTTCAAGCATCTAAGAACAAAATTTAAATATATATATTTTTTAGCAAAATCAATGGAGTGAATTGCTTTTCTAATATTTGCAATTATAGAGTGATGGGATAAAGCCTGATCAGTCAGGATCAATATACACCCCTGTTATCTTTTTTTTTATATGCCAACGTTGTATTTAAAATTCTATAGTCATAACTTAACAGAAATATAGGGCACTATTACTTAACAAGGTTATGATCTTTCCCAAGTTTTGGGATTACTATAATCTTACATTGAGCCCAGGAATTTGGAAAACATCTACAAAGATTGATAGCTGCAAAGAGGAAGGGGGCAATTATTTCTGGACATGTGTGGTCAAATTCAGAAATATTCTTGACTGATATGTCTCCTTAATGTGTATGTATGTATTTATTTATTTATATTTTGACTTATATCCCGCCCTTCCCACCGAAGTGGCTCAGGGCGGCTCACAACACATAAACTTACATAAGTTTATCTTAAAAACATTTACATAGTAAGGATTAAAACAATAAATTAATAAAACATAAGACATAAAAACCAGCGGTCTGTTAAATGCATTCTAATTCCATCCAGAAATTCTCAGTGTCAGTTAGTTGTTGTAGGCCAGCCGGAAGAGGACTGTTTTACAGGCCCTGCGGAACTGCCCTAGGTCCCGCAGGGCCCTCACCTCTTCCGGCAGCTGGTTCCACCAGTAAGGCGCCGTTACCGAGAAGGCCCGATCCCTGGTGGATTTAAGACGGGCCTCCTTTGGCCCGGGGATTACTAGCAGATTTTGTGAGCCCGATCGTAGTACTCTCTGGGGAACGTGTGGGGAGAGACGGTCCCTAAGGTAGGCAGGTCCTAGGCCATATAGGGCTTTAAAGGTAATGACCAACACCTTGTATCAGACTCGGAATGTTATTGGCAGCCAGTGCAGATCCCGAAGCCCCGACCGAATGTGCTCCCATCTTGGGAGCCCTAGTAACAGCCGGGCAGCGGCATTCTGCACTAACTGCAGTTTCTGGGTTCGGCACAGGGGTATCCCCATGTAGAGGGCATTACAGTAGTCCAACCTCGAGGTGACCGTGGCATGAATCACCATTGCTAGGTCGTCGTGCT
This sequence comes from Heteronotia binoei, assembly GCF_032191835.1. NCBI lineage: Eukaryota > Metazoa > Chordata > Lepidosauria > Squamata > Gekkonidae > Heteronotia > Heteronotia binoei. The sequence goes on from NC_083232.1 coordinate 13,048,499, forward strand.
CCAGGAAAGGGGCCAACTGCCTCGCCCGCCTAAGATGAAAAAATGCGGACTTGGCAGTGGCTGCTATCTGAGCCTCCATTGTCAATGAAGGCTCCAATAGTACCCCCAAACTTTTGACCCTGTGCGCCGCTGTCAACGGCGCCCCGTCAAAATCTGGCAGGGGGATTTCCCTTCCCGGGCCACAACGACCCAAGCAAAGGACCTCTGTCTTCACCGGATTCAGCTTCAGCCCGCTCAGCCTAAGCCACCTAGCCACTGCCTGTAACGCCCGGTCCAGATTTTCTGAGGCGCAGGCAGGCCGGCCGTCCATAAGTAGATAGAGCTGGGTGTCATCAGCATACTGATGACAACCCAACCCATACCTTCGGGCAATCTGGGCAAGGGGGCGCATATAGATGTTAAATAACATCGGGGAGAGTACCGCCCCTTGAGGCACTCCGCAATCAAGCATGTGTCTCTGGGACAGTTCATCCCCAATTGCCACCCTTTGTCCCCGACCGTCGAGGAAAGAGGAAAGCCATTGCAAGGCCAGCCCCTGAATCCCCGCCTCTGTGTTTTTGTGTCAGCATGCTCATCTATGGTTGCCAGATCCCCTGGGCATCCTCTAAATAAGAAATGACTGTCAGGCCTATACCACATTGTCACTTCCGGGGGAAGACCTGGAAGTGATGTCACACCTCTCTGGGAATTGCCTGAAACTCTATGGTAAAACCACAGAGTTTCTGGCAATTCCTGGAGAGGACTGACAACTGCATGCCCTCCTAGTCTCAGCCACAACTTCCTGTGATGTGTTTCCTTTATCAGGCAGACCTGCTTAGGGTTATGCTCCGTGTCTGCCAGAATTGGCGGCATCATCGCTCCCTTGGCCAAAATCCTGGATGATTTTTACCCGGCGATTTCAATGATGGTATTTGGCAGCACTGCGTTGGCTGGGGGACTTCTCTGCTTCTTCCTTCATGAAACACAGAACAAAGATCTTCAGGATGACACGACGGATATTCCGGATGACACGACTCCATCTTCATCGAGGCGTCAGTCAACTGAAGAGAATTCTTAAAACGCCCTGGGCAAGGAGCATGGATCCCCATCTTTTCCACACCAGGAAGCTCCAGCAAAGGACTTATACTTGTGAGGTACTTAGCATGATGGTTTGCCTGGCTCTCTCTGCTGCTGATTGGAAGTATGCATTTGGGTCCACCTGGCATTTTTCAGGTCAATTTCAGCTTCCCAAGTGCATCTGGGTTTTCAAAGCAAGACAAAATCCTGAAAAAAATCCCGGATATATTTGGGAATTACCAGTAGTTGCAAAAACAGAGGAGAGGTTTAAACTGAGGAGAGGTTTAAAACAGAGGTTTAAACCGGGTGGTGCGAGAAACCATCCCAGCCAGCAGGCCTTGGATTCAACAGGAGTGCAGCTCCTGAATCTTTCTGAGGGTTCCCCCTCTTCCTCCTGACCTGCCTTGTCCACTGAATAGTAGGTGCAGCTGCATAACAATCCCTGGATCAGGAGAGCGGGCAACCAGCCAGCCACCAGGGGCTTTGCCACACCCCAGCAGCCGTCTTTAACCCTTGGAGAAGCCTGCACCACCATTTCTCCATGTCTTATGTGATTTTGGGTGGCAGGTGGCTTGCTGGCCTTTTGACTGGGTGGGGGGACCAGGCTTGCCCGGGGCGCTCCTTTCTTGCGTCAGGTTGCTTTTGGCTGGTGGGGGGGGAGAGCATATTTTAATGAGTTATGCTAATGAGTTCCACCACCTATTTTTTTCTACCAAACGACCCCTGCCAGCCTGGATCTATACGGCTCAGGGAGAAATTTTCCCACAGCACCCTGCTCCAGGAACTGGCTCCTCCCACAGTCTGGTTTAAACTGTGCCACAGGAGAAGACATCTCATCCAGGATTTGCATGTCTCGAAGAGCAATCTCCCCACAGCATGCAAGTCCTGGAGCTGGTGTCCGCTGCACTGCAGTTTGAAGTAGGTAGCAAGAGAAGCCAAGCCAGCACCAGGACAGCAATCCCTCTAAACTGAGTTAGCGTGAGCTAGCTCACACGTTTTTAGCCTCCAGCTCACACATTTTTGTCTTAGCTCAGGAAGGATGACCCCAGAGCACACTAATTGAAGAAGAAGAAGAAGATATTGGATTAATATCCCGCCCTCCACTCCAAAGAGTCTCAGAGCGGCTCACAATCTCCTTTCCCTTCCTCCCCCACAACAGACACTCTGTGAGGTAGATGAAGATATTGGATTTATATCCTGCCCTCCACTCCGAAGAGTCTCAGAGCGGCTCACAATCTCCTTTCCCTTCCTCCCCCACAACAGACACTCTGTGAGGTAGATGAAGATATTGGATTTATATCCTGCCCTCCACTCCGAAGAGTCTCAGAGCGGCTCACAATCTCCTTTACCTTCCTCTCCCAGAAGACACCCTGTGAGGTAGATGAAGATACTGGATTTATATCCCGCCCTCCACTCCGAAGAGTCTCAGAGCGGCTCACAATCTCCTTTACCTTCCTCCCCCACAACAGACACCCTGTGAGGTAGATGAAGATATTGGATTTACATCCCACCCTCCACTCCAAAGAGTCTCAGAGCGGCTCACAATCTCCTTTACCTTCCCCACTCCCCACAACAAACACCCTGTGAGGTGGGTGGGGCTGAGAGGGCTTTCACAGCAGCTGCCCTTTCAAGGACAGCTCTTGGAGATCTATGGCTGACCCAAGGCCATTCCAGCAGCTGCAAGCGGAGGAGTGGGGAATCAAACCCTGTTCTCCCAGATAAGAGTCCGCACACTTAACCACTACACCAAACTGGCTCTCGATGCAGTGGCTCACAATTTCAGTTGATGCAGTGGCTCACAATAATTGATGCAGTGGCTCACAATTTCAATGCCAGTAGCTCACAAAGTAGACTTTTTGCCACAAGATTTTGCAGCTTAGAGGAAACTTTCGACCAAGATCCTTTTTTTTTTTTTTAAAGGCATTTTCCTTCTTTGGTTTATTGGAGACCCTTCCCCGCCCCCCATTTGGGATTTCTGAAAAATCCTGAATCTGAATACCATTCCAGTATTGGGATCTGGGATTTTTTTGGAAGTACCAAATTTTTTTTCTGAGTCCAATAGACGATAACTGGAAAATAACGAATTTTTAAAAAAAATTACACACCCCTACCTTTGCATTACCAGTTGAGGAATGATGCTGACAAAGCCAGTCTGATGTCATGGTTAAGAGCGTGGACTCTAATCCAGCAGAACTGGGTTTGATTCCCCACTCTTCCACATGAATTGTGACCATGGGTCAGCCACAGTTCTCTCCGAGTTCTCTCAGCCCCACCTACCTCACAGGGTGCTTGTTGTGGGTAGAGGAAGGGAAAAGGAGATTGTAAGCCCTTCTGAGACTCCAAGTGAAGGGTGGGGTACAAATCAAATCTCTTCTCCTTCAAAGGCTTTGTTAGAGTTCACAACTGCTTGGCCATGTTTCTTTTCTAAGGGTAACTGTTACTAGCCCAGTTGCCACAAAGAGGACAAGCTTATTTGCGACACGTGGGGGGTGGGGGCACGAAAGAGAAGAACCAACTCTTTTTCATCAGGCAACGGTGCCGTTCCTTGGTCATTCGATGGCTGTTTTCACTCACCAAAGACAACCAAGGAAGAGGAGATATGAAATCTTGCATTGATGAAATGCCATCGCAGGATAAGGATATTGGGGGTGGGGGAGCCCTATCTGATATTTTATAATATTCCTTTTCTTTAGATCCAGCAAGACAGTCTATGATGTCTTTGAAAATGGACCAGTGGAAGAGGAAGATAGAAACTGGATTAGGGAAACCATGAAGAGTACATTTCTGTAGCAACAAAAGTAAATCCCCCTGGCGTTGAAGGAATTTCGGAATATCCAGTTTTCTACGGAAAACTGTCATGGGCGAATGTTATGACGTTCTCTCTTTTTTGATTCTCTTGTACCAAATGGTAGATCTCCCAACCATGTCTGACCTGGTTATTTTACAAGCAAACGCACAGCCCAGCTGGCCTGGATTAGCCCAGGTCATCCCTGGGCAACTCTCCAATCCCATTATTTCCCAAACAATTTATAATTTCTGCCCTCTTTCACCCACCCCTCCCTGAAAAATCAGGGTGACCATGTTTTTTTCTTTTCTTTTTTACAAGTTAATTCAAGTACAATATTTACTTCTGTATCAAACAATATAACATTCATCCTCCTATTGTTCGATCATCTTCTGGATAATTTTGAGCTTCGTTCCACATCGAATTATTTCTAGGTGCCGGAGACCATGGTAGAAGTGAAAATCTGTTGCAGAATCTGTGGTATTTCTTTGGTATCCATGGCAATAAAAGCCAGGCCTGCTGGCAGTGTCCTCTGCAGTCTACTTCCACTGGATGTTTTTGGGGGCCCCTTTTAAAGTTGGAGCGTTCTTTGAGTTGTGCCCTTAAACTGGATGACCCACATCCAGGGGATTGGGATGACGTAATTTCAGGTGCCGGGGAAGGGGGGGAAGAACCTCGAGCTCCTTGGTTGTACAGAAACAGCTGGCTCGTGGTTACCAGCAACCATTTTTCCTAACGCTTCCCCTATCACTTGGAGTGCTGAAGGGCCACGTTCAAATTTTGTGTCCGAACTCTTTGGTTTCTTAGGAGTTGTCACACAGCAGGAGCCTAGGAGGGCCTTCTGCTGGCTGCCACCACTCTGGTCAGGGTCAACATGGGAGAACCCAGAGCACACAACCACCCCTGTCTTCCTTATTAGTAAATTCTCTTAACTGTGACCAAGGAGACATGAGGACCCAGGCATCTCTCTCTCTCGGCTTGGCTTCGCGAACGAAGATTTAAGAAGGGTGCAATAGTCCACGTCTGCTGCAGGCTCGCTGGTGGCTGACAAGACCAATGCGGGACAGGCAGATCCGGCCACAGTGGCTGCAGGGAAAAGTCTGATTTGGGGTTGGTGCTGTAGCAGTGCGATTCTTCCTCAATCTCCTTTTGTCCTCAAGACCAGCTATGCGTGCGTTCTCAAAGGAAGAGACAGCCTGGTGGATGGTGTCCCTCCATGCTTTGCGATCTGAGGCTAGGTCAGACCACTGGTGATGGTTGATGCGACAGGTGCATAATAACAACCCAGGCATAATAACAACAAAAAGAAGTTTATTATTAGTGCTCTAAAACAATGTGGGTGATAAAATTTAGCGCTATAGTGAAGATGAACACAGTAAAGGTTGGTGCAAATAAATAGCAGCCCTGATGCGTTTAGCTAGACATTCCCTGCTCTGATACCAAAACTCGCCACCTTGGGTAAGGGATCTCTCCTGCTTCCTTCTCTCCTGCAGCCTTTCCCAGAGAGAACGCACCCTATCTGCGCCTTGGCCTTTTATGCTCCTCCCAGGTCCCACCACTCTCTGGGCTAGTTTCCCTCCCAATCAGAGGGACAGATTGCCACCCAATCAGAGGGACAAAAGGGATCCTGGGAAATGTACAATTTCTGTAATACTTCTAGGCAGGCTTCTCTGGAGCCTATAGGCCTCACTAGGACCAGGATTGTGACAGGAGCAGTTCAGGTTTTTGTCCTGTTGTTGAACGCCTGCATTTTTAAAATCGATTTCATCAAGGACAGAAGTCTACAGCAGGAGAACCACAGGGAAGGACTTTCCTCCTGCATTTTCTCTGAAGCCGTTTAAGAGACTGTCCCTTAAACATTCCAGGCTTCAAACAATGGTTGCCAGGCAGGCAGTGTCAGGGTGGCCATTTCTTGACGAAGACTGTGGTATTGAGTCAAGCACTGGTCCTTCTTTTTGATGTTCAGCGCTCTTCAGCGAACTTCAGAAGATTGCGAAGGCATGCCAGCGAGTTACTAAGATGAGGAACCAAAAGGCTTTGTAATGTTAAAGGTGGTATATAAGTACTTGGAATAAACAAGGCCAAGTTGGTGGCTACTTTATGGATAGTGTTGAACAAGAGGAAAAATGACAAGGCAAAGGGTCCATGGTGGGTCTTGGAACTGCTGGCAACGGGGGAAAGCATCTGTTTGACATGCAGAAGGTCTCGTCAGGGGTCAGCCTTGGGCATCTCAAGTTAAAGGGACCAGGAAGCAGGTGGTGCGAAAGACCTCTTCCTAATGACCCTGGAGAGTAAGGATGACAGCCTCCAGTTGGAAATCCTCTGGAATTACTCCAGACTAGAGAGATCAGTTCCCTGGAAAAAATGGATGCCTTGGAGGGGGCACTAAATGCCATTGTACCTCGCTGTGGCCCCTGTTCTCTCTAGGCTCCGTCCCAAATCTCCAAGAGTTTCCCAACTTGGACCTGGTAACTCCATCTCCACCCCTCTCCCACCAGTGGTCAGAGAGGATCTGGCAACCCTATGCCCCACTGAGGTCCCTATCCTTCTCATGCTCCATCCCCAAATTGCCAAGAGTTTCCCAACCTGGGTCTGGGGATCTTACCCCCCTCAGGCCCCTTGTCAGTGGCTAGGAAGAAGATTGCAGATTTATATTCTGCCTTCTCTCTGAATCAGAGTCACAGAGCAGCTTACAATCACCTATATCTTCTCCCCCCGCAACAGACACCCTGTGAGGTGGGTGGGGCTGAGAGGGTTCTTTCAAGGACAACTCCTGCGAGTGCTATGGCTGACCCAAGGCCATTCCAGCAGCTGCAGGTGGAGGAGTGGGGAATCAAACCCACTTCTCCCAGATAAGAGTCCACACATGAAGCAGAGAAATAACGAGGTCCGCACAGACTTACTGGTTTGAAGCGAGGTTTACTTTATGGTACCATAAGCAGAACCCAGTCGGGCATGGGCCCCTAAAATGACTGAGTTAAAATCATTCTACATATAGCCAGTTTTATTCACACCGAAAACAAGCAGGCAGGCACCCAGGCTTATCTGATTCAACATTCCCCACCCCCTTGCAACTCCTTCTAGTACTTTTCCATTCCTCCCGTCTCCTTCCTTTATCCGCTCCAGCAAGAGGCTTCTCAATGAGGCCCCTTTGTCTTATCCTAATACACATCTGTGAACACACACCCACTGAAGGCTGTCTGTGCTCCTAATGGCAGTTTTACAACAGACTCCTGTTTGAAGACAAAGCATATTTTTACTCAATATGACAAATAATTAATTATTAATTAATTATTCAGGGGCTCTCCTTCACACACTTAACCACTACACCAAACTGGCACCAAACTGGAATCTGGCAGATCTATGCATGGCTGAGAAAGACTGTGATGTTAGGGTAGATGGACTAGCAGGTGTGGCCCTGCAGCAAGTCCTGCAAAGGCCATAGTTCAGTGGTAGAGCATCTGCTTTGCACGCAGAAGGTCCTCAGATCAGTCCTTGGCCTCTGCATTTGAAAAGGCCAGGTCATAGATCATGCGAAAGATTTGTCTCTGCCTGAAACCCTGGGGAGCCACTGCCAGTCTGACTAGACCTTGGTGAATTAGTGGCTTGATTCGGTATAAGGCGGCTTCATGTGTATGTGTATGTTTAATTCCTGGCATTTCCAGAAAAAAGATCTCTAATTATAGAGATGTTGGGAAAGGCCCTTCTCTACTTGAAGCCCTAGAAAATCACTGCCTGTCTGCTACTGAGCTCAACGGGACAATGGTTTTCTTGGTCACATGATCCTAGACAATGGAATGACATACTAGGAATTTTAAGGAGTTTCCAGCTTAATATTAGGAAGAACTTCCTGAGCGTTAGAGCAATTCCTCAGTGGAACAGGCTTCCTCGGGAGGTGGTGGGCTCTCCTTCCTTGGAGGTTTTTAAACAGAGGCTAGATGGCCATCTGGCAGCGATGAAGATCCTGTGAATTTAGGGGAAGGTGTTTGTGAGTTTCCTGCATTGTGCAGGGGGTTGGACTAGGTGACCCTGGAGGTCCCTTCCAACTCTATGATTCTATGATTCATCATTGAGTACATGATTGTTCTAAGGTTCCTTATTGTTGTTACAAACAATGGGTAATAATGGGCTGGATCCATTCCATACCTGTATCTGCAACTAACAACGTAGGAAGAGCCCTGCTGGATCAGATCAATTGTACTTTGAGTCCAGCATCTTGTTTTACACTGTGGCCACGGGTGGAATTCTAGCAGGAGCTCCTTTGCATATTAGGCCACACACCCCGATGTAGCCAATCCTCCAAGAGCTTACAAAAATGTGCCTTGTAAGCTCTTGGAGGATTGGCTACGTCAAGGGTGTGTGGCCTAATATGCAAAGGAGCTCCTGCTAGAATGCCACCCCTGCCTTTACTCATGCAAAAAGGCGACATTTGTCCTGCTTCTTTCTTCCTAGCATAGACCACAAGACTGTGAATCCTTTGACTGTTAAGAGTGGTTGATTATAGAAGTGCAGGAACTACAGTATGGAAGGGAAAACAATAAAGATCCAATCCACGAACTCTGCTATGCTCACAGTTCTGCGGATCCAGCCTGGTATCTTTCCACTGTGTGTTTATTAATTTTTCAAATTCTATAGGTTCTCCAGTCAAGTGAAGTTCCCCTACCATATGTTTAATAAATTTCTGATGTGAAGTCATTGATAAAAGCGTGTTTGTGACTTGCTGGGTGATTGTTAACAATCTAATTTTTATCTTATGGTGTTTTCCCCACAAGATTAAATTTTTCAAGTTGTTGATTAAGGTTAAGCAGGGGTGGAATTCTAGCAGGAGCTCCTTTGCATATTAGGCCACACATACCTGATGTAGCCAATCCTCCAAGAGCTTACAAGGCTCTTTTTTTGTAAGCTCCAGGAGGACTGGTTACATCAGCGGTGCGTGGCCTAATATGCAAAGGAGCTCCTGCTAGAATTCTACTGCTGGGGTTAATCACGTCTCCAGTTTGGGGAAATGGTTAAGTGTGTGGACTCTTATCTGGGAGAACCGGGTTTGTCCCCCACTCCTCCTCTTGCAGCTGCTAGAATGGCCTTAGGTCAGCCATAGCTCTTGCAGGAGTTGTCTTTGAAAAAGCAGCTTCTGGGAGAACTCTCTCAGCCCCACCCACCTCACAGGGTGTCTGTTGTGGGGGAGGAAGGTAAAGGAGACTGTGAGCCGCTCTGAGACTCTTCGGAGTGGAGGGCGGGATATAAATCCAATATCTTCATCTACCTCACAGGGAGTCTGTTGTGGGGGAGGAAGGGAAAGGAGATTGTGAGCCGCTCTGAGACTCTTTGGAGTGGAGGGCGGGATATAAATTCAATATTTTCATCTACCTCACAGGGTGTCTGTTGTGGGGGAGGAAGGGAAAGGAGATTGTGAGCCGCTCTGAGACTCTTTGGAGTGGAGGGCGGGATATAAATCCAATATCTTCATCTACCTCACAGGGTGTCTGTTGTGGGGGAGGAAGGGAAAGGAGATTGTGAGCCGCTCTGAGACTCTTTGGAGTGGAGGGCGGGATATAAATTCAATATTTTCATCTACCTCACAGGGTGTCTGTTGTGGGGGAAGAAGGGAAAGGAGATTGTGAGCCGCTCTGAGACTATAAATCCAATATCTTCATCTACCTCACAGGGGGTCTGTTGTGGGGGGGGGGAGGAAGGGAAAGGAGATTGTGAGCCCCTCTGAGACTTTTCAGAGTGGAGGGCGGGATGTAAATCCAATATCTTCATCTACCTCACAGGGTGTCTGTTGTGGGGGGGGGGGGAGGAAGGGAAAGGAGATTGTGAGCCGCTCTGAGACTCTTCAGAGTGGAGGGCGGGATGTAAATCCAATATCTTCATCTACCTCACAGGGTGTCTGTTGTGGGGGAGGAAGGGAAAGGAGATTGTGAGCCGCTCTGAGACTTTTCAGAGTGGAGGGCGGGATATAAATTCAATATTTTCATCTACCTCACAGGGTGTCTGTTGTGGGGGAAGAAGGGAAAGGAGATTGTGAGCCGCTCTGAGACTCTTCAGAGTGGAGGGCGGGATATAAATCCAATATCTTCATCTACCTCACAGGGTGTCTGTTGTGGGGGGGGGGGGAGGAAGGGAAAGGAGATTGTGAGCCCCTCTGAGACTCTTCAGAGTGGAGGGCGGGATGTAAATCCAATATCTTCATCTACCTCACAGGGTGTCTGTTGTGGGGGAGGAAGGGAAAAGAGATTGTGAGCCGCTCTGAGACTCTTCAGAGTGGAGGGCGGGATATAAATCCAATATCTTCATCTACCTCACAGGGTGTCTGTTGTGGGGGAGGAAGGGAAAGGAGATTGTGAGCCGCTCTGAGACTCTTCGGAGTAGAGGGCGGGATATAAATCCAATATCTTCATCTACCTCACAGGGTGTCTGTTGTGGGGGAGGAAGGTAAAGGAGATTGTGAGCCGCTCTGAGACTCTTCAGAGTGGAGGGCGGGATATAAATCCAATATCTTCATCTACCTCACAGGGTGTCTGTTGTGGGGGAGGAAGGTAAAGGAGATTGTGAGCCGCTCTGAGACTCTTCGGAGTGGAGGGCAGGATATAAATCCAATATCTTCATCTACCTCACAGGGTGTCTGTTGTGGGGGGGGGGGAGGTAAAGGAGATTGTGAACCGCTCTGAGACTTTTTGGAGTGGAGGGCGGGATATAAATCCAATATCTTCATCTACCTCACAGGGTGTCTGTTGTGGGGGTGGGGGGAGGTAAAGGAGATTGTGAGCCGCTCTGAGACTCTTCGGAGTGGAGGGCGGGATATAAATCCAATATCTTCATCTACCTCACAGGGTGTCTGTTGTGGGGGGGGGGGGAGGTAAAGGAGATTGTGAACCGCTCTGAGACTTTTCGGAGTGGAGGGCGGGATATAAATCCAATATCTTCATCTACCTCACAGGGTGTCTGTTGTGGGGGGGGGGGGAGGTAAAGGAGATTGTGAGCCGCTCTGAGACTTTTCGGAGTGGAGGGCGGGATATAAATCCAATATCTTCATCTACCTCACAGGGTGTCTGTTGTGGGGGGGGGGGGAGGTAAAGGAGATTGTGAGCCGCTCTGAGACTCTTCGGAGTGGAGGGCGGGATATAAATCCAATATCTTCATCTACCTCACAGGGTGTCTGTTGTGGGGGAGGGGAAGGTAAAGGAGATTGTGAGCCGCTCTGAGATTCAGGGTATAGGGCAGGATATAAATCCAATGTCTTCTTCTTCAATAACTGTGGGGGAAGGAGATCTATCTGGAGTTAACTTGATGCTTCCTGGCGATTCATGGCTTTCTTCCACAGCCGCGTGCTCTTTATGGTATCTTTCTGCTGCAGCGATTCTTTTTTCAGCCTGTCCTTGGATGGTATCTTGGAGAAGCTCCGGTATACACTGCAGGGATGGCTGCAGGAGGGGTAAGTTTTCTCTGCGAGAGGGGTCACTATCAATGGCGGCTTGGTTATCATGGGGGTCTAATGCAAAAGCATCATCTGCACTGACATGAAAGTACATTTGCTGGTCACTGTGCTGAACTATCCCAGCATCCCCTGTTCCTACACTGTCTTCATTAATAAGGCTATCAGTGGCACATTCTAATAACTGGTGCAAAGTGTTTCTCTGCAAAATACTTTCACCTGAAGAGCTCATAGCACAGTCAGGTTTATATTTCGTTTGCAGACCTCCCAGGTCCAAATCAGGGGTGAACTGAGGAGGTCTGTCTTGAGTATTCACCGATCTGTTGTTCTTCACAGAAAACAGAAGCATGTCGGGAACTTGATGGCCTCTGTCAATGAAATGAGCATCCACTTTGCTTGAAGCCCGTGAAAAAGAAATGTTTCTGGTTTTTTGCTTTAAATCTTGACTGTCCAAATGGGTCAGGTTAGACAATTGTTCATTGTGAAGATCTCCGCTGGAGGCAATATTCGCCATTGACTGTGTTTCCGCCAAAGAACTCTCACAAGATTGGAGCATTTTCTCAGTAGTCGCAAAGGGATTTTGAAAACTGGCAAATGCGGAAGATTCGGCATCGTGAGGTGGTATAGCTGCCTTGTTTGAAGCAGATGGTGTGGGAATTTCAAGGTTCATTGTTCCGGATAACACTGCAGCGCTGCTTGAAGTATCTGTGTCCAGGGCCTCAGGAAGTATTTTGGTACCACAAACCTTAGTATTGACCAGAGAAGAAGAAATTTCCCTCTGCTCTTCTCTTGAGCAGCTTTGAGAATTCCCCCCCAAATCCAATAGAGTTGCTTCTGAATTCACAGACTGAACAACAACTTGGGAATTTTCTTCTGTGTTCGGCGGGCTTGAGAAATTCTCGACCTGCGACCATTTTTCACCACTTCTGCTCCCCATTAAGGACTTTGTTGTTGTTTTTCTTGGCTGTTCCTTTTTATTCTTGTCTTTATCCGAAGAATAGCCAAACAACGTAACTAAGGCAGATTGTTTCATGCTCACGTTCTTGGTTCCTGTTTGCTTCTTTTGGGGTGAGCTTCTTTGATTTTTAGAAGCAAAAACTCTAGCAAGGGGGTTCCTTTCTTTCTTCAACGGTGGCTTTTTGGCAGAATCGCCTGGGATATCTTTCCCTTTGTTGTCCTGTAGAGTAGATCCATCAGGATTCTGGTACTTCACATTCACGTTTCCTGTTGGTTGGTTATCAGTTCCATTTGTGGCTTCTCCGGAGCTGACCGTCTCAGTCTTCTTTACCTCAGAAGCCTGAACAACAGTGCCTTCAACAGTATCGCTCTGGGACAGAAGATGAAAAGCGTTTTCACTGCTAGCCTGCCCTGGCAGATCTTCATTCTTGTTGGGCACCATGACAGGTTCTAGACTTTTATTAGCCAATGATGTTAGGTGGCAAAACAGAGTGGCATTTTGTGGGTCACTGCTCAGTAGAAAGTTTCTAGAGTCACCTGCTCGTGAGCGGAATATTGAATGACCATCTTCTTCCGCTATACCTTCTAGGACGGATGGTTCAGCCTCTAGTTTAGCATCCTTAGAGGCCTGATTAGGATTGTAGTATAGAGTGCAAGAGAGTTCTGTTTTTCCCTCTGGGTTCATTTCGTTCTCCTTTTCGACCTCCTCACTGAGGGTTTCAGGACAAGGTAGTCTCCCAGGTCCTTGAGGACTTACTAAGCGTGTGCTTTCCACTATGTTCCCAGGGGACTTGTTTTTGCCCAGCTGAAAATCCTTGTTGACCTGTTGACCTGAAAATCCTTGTTGATTGGGCGTACCGGGCATCTCCAGAGAATCAGGGTAAGAAGCTGATATCCAGTTGATATGGCCTTTCGTTTCCTTGCTTTCCTCATCTTTGTGCTTGGTTGGATATACCAAAGCGTCTGACTTAGTGTGGAATGGTTTGTGGTCCTCCATTTCGGGCTTCGGTTTAGGGCCAACATGACCAAATTGTTTGGACTCTTCCGGTACAAGAGCGATTGACGGGTTCACCTTACTGTCTTTGGGAGCCTTTCTGTTCTGTCCGCTGTCCATTTTTGTCAATACAGGCAACTTAATCCTGGCTTTGAGAAGGGCTTCTGTGTTTTGCAGAATCTCTTTTCCATTCCCTTCTTTGGATGCCTCCTCGCCAGAGGGACGCCCACTGAGTCCGTAACCCTTGAAAGAGACTTTTGCCAAGTTAGAACCATGAGGTAATACGACGACTGTTCCTGCACTTTGAGTGGTTTTGGCAGTCTGGAGAGCTTTCAGGCAGAAGGGGGATGAAGCAACCACCAAAGGCTTGGCAGAGATTGGTGTTAAAGGCGAGACGGTGGGAATACTTCCTTTCTGTTGAAGCATGTTGGCAAGTTGGCACGTCTTGGCCTTTTCTGAGATGCCACCCTGTGATTTCCTCGCTTGAGAACCTTGAATTTTCCGATCCATGGATGACACCCTATTTTCTATCACTTCTAGGTCTTCCTTCCCACCCTCTGGTTTAAACCAACATGAAACACAGTTCCTTCCTTTTGGAAATGCAACTTTGGGGAAGAGTCTCTGCTTCTTTTCCGTACAAGAAGTTTCAACTATTGAGTGGTGTCCAGGAACCTGGTGAGTGAATCCACCTGGTCTGCTGTGTTGGAACAGGGCACTGTCTTGTGGTACCTTCTTGCTTGTTCCAAATTTGCTGAGGTTTCTGCCGGCATCCCCTGGAACGGCCACGTCCTTCAAAGGCGGCCAACTTATTCTGAGCTTGTTCTGGGAGACCATTCGCTTTGTTTGCGTAGCCGATCTCAGACCCTCTTCTGAGGATAAGCGACAAAGCCTCGGCTGAATTTTCTCTCTCCTCAGAATCTTTCCTGTCGGGTTGTTTTGAGTCTTGGGTTCCAATCCCGGACCGAGAAACACTGCCGTTTGGCACGGCTGGCGCTTCTGTTTGATGTTGGTCTTTTCCTCTCGACTCCCTCCTTTCGCAAGCAGTTTATAGTGGACTTGACAGTAGAATGCGCCATGCAAGACAGCGTAGTTGAGCAAGCTGTCAAATATACAGCAGAAAGAATACTGTCAGTTGTAGATGTACATGACGACTGCCAACCCACAAAGAAAAACAAAACTCTCAGGTTACAGCTATGTGGAGAAAGGGAAACTAAGCAGGTAGAGATCAGCCCTCTTTTTTAGCTTCTTCTATTTACTTTCATGGACTGTAATTGCTGGAGCATGCCAGAACATGGGGGGAGGAAATGCTATATCACTAAGTGTGTATAGATGTTGTCTCCTAGAATGAGATGTCTCCCTCATTGTCCTCTCCCTCCTCTCACATAGCCTTCCATTGAAACAGATCTCCACGGGTCTCTCTTGCATATGCAATGCCCTCTAAGCCCTCATACTCCCACACACATGATGCCAGACAAGCTGGCCATTTGTGATAATCGGGGCTCTTTTTGTAGCAGGAATTCCTTTGCATATTAGGTCTCAGGCCCCTGATGTAGCCAATCCTCTTGGAGCTTGCAGTAGGCCCTGTACGAAGAGCCCTGTAAGCTCCTGGAGGATTGGCTACATCAGGGAGGTGTGGCCTAATATACAAAGGAGTTTCTGCCTGAGAAGAAGCCCTGAGAAAAATACTGAAAAATACTCTTTAGGTTAGGCTTCTTTCCCTTCCTTTCGATTGCACCCTCAATGTAAACTGGACCTTCTTGAATACATATAAGTTCGCCCTTCCCCCCTCCTTCAATATACTTCTTGGGAGTTTTATGTATTTCACTCTTTATCAGTATGACTGGGGAAAACTCTGCTACGATAACCAAATATCCCAATACTCCCAAGGGAGGATCACTTGGCCATAGGGTTCTAATTCCACACTGTCTGGAAAAATGGGGACTATCTAGGCCTTGTGTCTATGGTATTCTACCACTTCCTTTCAGAAGCTTGCATTGATTTATGGGACAAGTTTTCCTGAGCTCCAGAGTATTTTTTTTAAAAAAATCCTTTACTCCATGTAATGCAACTGATGAGGAACATTGATGACAAGGGATTCTGTGAGACCTCATGGCATAATAATAATAATAATAATAATAATAATAATAAAATTTTATTTATACCCCGCCCTCCCCGCCGAGGCAGGCTCAGGGCGGCTTACAAGGAATGGCAAGAGCCATGTTAAACCAACAATAAAACAGTTATACAATTCGATTTAATTTACAGTTTACCATTAAATTTTACATAATCTAAAACAATCTAAAAACAGTCTAAAATAATCTCAACTCGCTGCTATCTCAGTTATTAGTATTAGTGATGGCATGATGTTTATTTCAGGCTCCATCTTGAAAGGCTAGCCGAAAGAGGGCAGTTTTACACGCCCTACGGAATTGGCTAAGGTCCCGTAGGGCCCGTCAGCCAGGAAGGCGACGAGTGTACCGTCTAGCAGAGAGGTTCCCGACCTCTTTGAACCTCTTTGGAATTCTGACACAGGCTGGAGGGCACAACCACAAAATGGCTGCCGCAGGAGATGAAGCCAACCACAAAATGGCTGCCGTAAGAACAACACAAAATGTTAGGGAGTGAGGTTAAATGTAACTCTAACAGTACAGTTGGACATTTCGGGCCAAAATTTAAAGATCACGTGCATCTCCTGCTGATGTAACCATCTGCTACAATCCATCCTACCTTGCAAACGCATTGGAAACTTAAGAAGTACACAAAAACATAGAGTCTGGATCACGATTAATCTGAATGAAGTGCTCCACCAAAGGAGCATCTACCACACGATTAGGGACAATGTTAAATTAGGGATGATGTTTCCTCGTGGTCTAAATAGTGATTGGGATTTGGCATGTTTTTTATAAAAATATACTGTTTATAAAATAATTTATTGGCATGTGCTTTGGATATTTGTTATAATAAGTTTTTAGCATTACTGTAGCTGGGTGCTCTGTAGCTTTAAGGAACTTTTTGAATTGTTGCACCTGCTGCATATAAGCCATTTAGCACTGTAGCACCTTGTAGGTGTTCCTTCAAATATGCTGGCTGTTTGGCCTAATACTTAAGAGAAATTGCTAAGAGGTTTGTTGATTTTATTCAGGGTTTAAAATGTTTTTATGGCTTATGATAGAGGTTTACAAGATAATGCATGGGATGGAGAAAGTAGAGAAAGAAGTCCTTTTCTCCCTTTCTCACAACACAAGAACTCGTGGGCATTCGATGAAATTGCTGAGCAGACAGGTTAAAATGGATAGAAGGAAGTACTTCTTCACCCAAAGGGTGATTAACATGTGGAATTCACTGCCACAGGAGGTGGTGGCGGCCACAAGCATAGCCACCTTCAAGAGGGGTTTAAATAAAAATATGGAGCAGAGGTCCATCAGTGGCTATTAGTCACAGTGTATGTATGTATATAATTTTTTTTTTTTTGCCACTGTGTGACACAGAGTGTTGGACTGGATGGGCCATTGACCTGATCCAACATGGCTTCTCTTATGTTCTTACGTGACACAGAGTGTTGGACTGGATGGGCCATTGGCCTGATCCAACATGGCTTCTCTTATGTTCTTATGTGACACAGAGTGTTGGACTGGATGGGCCATTGGCCTGATCCAACATGGCTTCTCTTATGTTCTTATGAGACACAGAGTGTTGGACTGGATGGGCCATTGGCCTGATCCAACATGGCTTCTCTTATGTTCTTATGTGACACAAAGTGTTGGACTGGATGGGCCATTGGCCTGACCCAACATGGCTTCTCTTATGTTCTTATGTGACCCAGAGTGTTGGACTGGATGGGCCATTGGCCTGATCTAACATGGCTTCTCTTATGTTCTTATGTGCATATGGTTTTATTGTATCATTGTATATTATTCATGTTATTCAGGACCGTTGCAGCTTGAAGAAGCTCACGCGAAACAAGGGTTCAGTACGACCTTGTTTTTGGAAACTTGGATTATTGGCTGCATCTTTGGACAGACATTAAACATCTGGAGTACTACACCAGGATTGCATGGAATGAGATGGGAAGTTTTACCATAGGATGAAAAGGAGGACTCTTGGTGCTATTGCTTCCTTTTCTGTTAAGGACTAAAAGTTATGGTTGTTTTGTAATTTATGATGGTGGAATTTGTGTTTATTTTTGTTGACCTTGTATAATTTAATAATAGAAGCTGGTTTTTACGGTGGGTTATGTGCCTTTGATTTTTTTGCCCACCTGGGGATTGGCAACCCTAGTTTGAGTCATTCATGTCAGTCTGAAGATTTTCTCCTACTTAGGCGGCTCTTCTGCCCAAGGCCATTGGAGGAAGACTTCTTAGGCTGGAACAGTTTGCTGAGGGGCAGGCTAAATACCTATGCAGTGGGATAAATGACCCACGCAGCAGGATGGCCCAGGTTAGGCTGATTGTGTCGAGTCTCAGAAACCAAGCAGGATCAGCCTTGGTTCATATTTGGATGGGAGAAGTGAAGTCCAGGATCGCTAATGCAGAAGCAGACAACGGGAAGCCACCTCTGAACTGCTGGAAGTGAAGGACTTTGCATATGGAGCAGAGGTCCATCAGCGGCTATTAGCCACAGCGTATTGCTGGAACTGAGCACCGGATCTGCTTTAAGGTTTTACTATTGACATTCAAAGCCTTGTGCGGCCATGTTGTTACTGATACACTACACCGGCCAGTCCCCAGGTGGGGTAAGGGGATCCCCCGGTTTGGAGACCCTCCCCCCGCTTCAGGGTCATAAGCAAGCGGGGGGAGGGGAGGGAAATGTCTGCTGGGAACTCTATTATTCCCTATGGAGATTTATTCCCATAGAAAATCATGGAGAATTGATCCGTGGGTATCTGGGGCTCTGGAGGGGCTGTTTTTTGGGGTAGAGGCACCAAATTTTCAGTATAGCATCTAGTGCTTCTTCCCAAAATACCCCCCAAGTTTCAAAAAGATTGGATCAGGGGGTCCAATTCTATGAGCCCCCAAAGAAGGTGCCCCTATCCTTCATTATTTCCTATGGAAGGAAGGAATTGAAAGGTGTGCTGTCCCTTTAAATATGATGGCCAGAACTCCCTTTGGAGTTCAATTATGCTTGTCACAGCCTTGATCTTGGCTCCACCCCTAATGTCTCCTGGCTCCACCCCCAAACTCTCCTTGCTCCATCCCCAAAGTCCCCCGATATTTCTTGAATTGGACTTGGCAACCCTAGGCATACCTGTGGGACCGTCTGTCCCCATATGAGCCCTGGAGGTCGCTACCATCAGCCAGCCAACATCTTCTGATCATCCCTGGCCCAAAGGATGTCCGGCTTGCTTCGACCAGGGCCAGGGCTTTTTCGGCCCTGGCCCCGACCTGGTGGAATCAGCTCCCGGTGGAGCTTTGGACCCTCCAGGATTTGCTACCATTCCGGAGGGCCTGTAAGACAGAGCTGTTCCGCCGGGCCTATGGCTGAGGCAGGCAGGCGGGCGTCCTATCATGTAAATGGCTCTCCCTGCACTGATTGCACTGCGGTGATTCCTTGGAACCAATATAGCCGGGATTTGAACACCTAAGTTGGGACAAGTAAGCCTAATGGATCTGTTTATACCATCTATGCCGCCTGACCTAATGTGAGCTGTGGCTTATTTGTCTTAATTTTAAACTGTTTAAACTGTTTTAATTGTTTTAAATTGGTTTGATTGTTTTGTTGTGTTGGAAGCCGCCCTGAGCCCACTATGGGAAAGGGTGGCCTAGAAATCTACGGAAATAAATAAACTCTCTGACTGGGGCAGTGATGCTCTGTATTCTTGGTGCTTGGGGGGGGGGGGAGGTGGTGCAAAGTGGAAGGGCTTCTAGCCCCACTCATGAACCTCCTGACGGTACTTGGGAGTGGGGGTTTTTGGCCACTCTGTGTGAAACAGGGTGTCAGACTGGATGGGCCATTGGCCTGATCCAACATGGCTTCTCTTATGTTCTTATGAGACACAGAGTGTTGGACTGGATGGGCCATTGGCCTGATCCAACATGGCTTCTCTTCTGTTCTTATGTGACACAGAGTGTCAGACTAGATGGGCCATTGGCCTGATCCAACATGGCTTCTCTTCTGTTCTTATGTGACACAGAGTGTTGGACTGGATGGACCATTGGCCTGACCCAACATGGCTTCCCTTATGTTCTTATGTGACACAGAGTGTTGGACTGAATGGGCCATTGGCCTGATCCAACATGGCTTCTCTTCTGTTCTTATGTGACACAGAGTGTCAGACTAGATGGGCCATTGGCCTGATCCAACATGGCTTCTCTTCTGTTCTTATGTGACACAGAGTGTTGGACTGGATGGGCCATTGGCCTGATCCAACATGGCTTCTCTTCTGTTCTTATGTGACACAGAGTGTTGGACTGGATGGGCCATTGGCCTGATCCAACATGGCTTCTCTTCTGTTCTTATGTGACACAGAGTGTTGGACTGGATGGGCCATTGGCCTGATCCAACATGGCTTCTCTTCTGTTCTTATGTGACACAGAGTGTTGGACTGGATAGGCCATTGGCCTGATCCAACATGGCTTCTCTTCTGTTCTTATGTGACACAGAGTGTTGGACTGGATGGGCCATTGGCCTGATCCAACATGGCTTCTCTTCTGTTCTTATGTGACATAGAGTGTTGGACTGGATGGGCCATTGGCCTGATCCAACATGGCTTCTCTTCTGTTCTTATGTGACACAGAGTGTTGGACTGGATAGGCCATTGGCCTGATCCAACATGGCTTCTCTTCTGTTCTTATGTGACACAGAGTGTTGGACTGGATGGGCCCTTGGCCTGATCCAACATGGCTTCTCTTATGTTCTTATGTTCTAATGTCTCTTAGCCTCAGACTTCAGAGAGGGACTATAGAGAGTCAAAGAAATAGGTCAGGACTCCTCCCCTTCTACTACTCTGATGCTATTCCTTTGATGTGTAGATTGATACTTTCTAGGGCTGCCAACCCCCGGTCCGAGTGGGGTTTCCCTCTCCCAGGAGGTTCCCAACCCGCCGGCCCACATTGGGCCAGCAGGGGGGACTTCCCCCAACATTGTTGGTGCGATGACATCACCTGGAAGTGACATCATCACGCCAGCGATGTTGCTCGCAGTCGCTCTAGGCATTTCCAGGAAAACTCTACGGTCTTCTCGGATGCTTTGGGAGGGAAAACCCTATGGTACAATAGGTGAACACTGGAGAACACAGGGGACTTGGCAACCCTACTACTCTCGGGGAACTTTCCTTCCAGTCTGACATCTTCTTGCCACGCTATACTAGCTTTCTCCATCTTGGCACTATGAGGGCAGGAAACGTCTGTTGCATTTCTATCTAGCTAGTGAGGTTGGATTAGAATCCTGTCTTTGCTCTCTTCTGCCTAGAATAGAATTCCTTACCGTAAAGGACTCCTATACGCTTTTTGCAAAGATAAAAGAGGCTCTGTCTGTGACTTTGTCGTCAGCACACACGAACCGGATCAACTCCGCATCGTTAAGTGGCTTATGCACTCTGCTAACCCAAATAATCTTTCATGAACATCTCTAGCCTTGAAAACTCTACGGAGTTGCCTTGAGTTGGCTGCAAATTGATAGCGCTTTCGGCTTCCCCCACCGGCTCTTTCAATCGGAACCAATTTTTGTTTGCTGAAAACTCCTTTTTAGGGGCAGTGTTTGTTCTGCCAGCCTTTCATTATTCACCTTGATTTCTTCCCACAGTATTTGCAGTAGAAACACGGCAGAGGGCTCTTCTGCACGGCCAGGCATTCCACCGGAGAGACAGGCTCGGCGCACGGCACACGCGCTTCCTTCACCACAGCCTAAAAGAACAAAGCAGCGACCAGCCAATGTGCTCAATGGGTGTGCATGGTCTGTTGGATTTTGCTGAGGGCCAGCAAGGCAGGTCTTTGGAGGAAAATATGGGATGCAAATGGCATCAGGGATTTTGATTTTAGAAAGGCAGGAGGAGGAGGAGGAGTGGAATGGTTTTCCTAATTAGGGTTGCCAGCCTCCAGGTGGGGCCTGGAGATCTCCCACTTTTACAACTGATCTCCAGCTGGCAGAGATCAGCTCCCCCAGAGAAAATGGCGGCTTAGAAGGGTGGATTCTATGGCATTGTACCATGCTGAGGCCCCTCCCACCCCCAAATTGTGCCCTCTCTTGGATTTATCCCAAGGTTTCCAGGTATTTTCCAACACAGCCCTGGCAACCCTAAGTCTCCTATTGCCTACATCAGGGGTGGCCAAGGGTAGGTCTCCAGATGTTTTTTGCCTACAACTCCCATCAGCCCCAGCCAGCATGGCCAATGGCTGGGGCTGATGGGAGTTGTAGGCAAAAAAACATCTGGAGAGCTACCCTTGGCCACCCCTGGCCTATATCATGTATGCATTCAAACCCATGATAGAAATGTTTTTATACAAAGATACAGACCTCATTTGGGGGCAGAAACTCACAGGAGCAAAGCTTTGGAAACTCTAAATGTTATTGTGCTCTCTCTTTCTTACCTCCTCCCCCGAAGAATTTGCTTCTGGGCTCCATTGTTCAACCCCACCCTGTGGGAATGTTCCTGAACTTGAAGATTTCACAAACTTTCTAATATTTTTCCCCACCAAAAGATGGGGAAATAACCAAAACATATAATGCAGACAGATGGCAATCTGCTTCCTGCCACTGCGGCCACACAGGAAAAAAGTCATTTAAAAAGTATGATGGGAGGAAGTTTTCATGATGACAACTCTCATTCCAGAAGCATACTAAAATAGATGCTGAGCTGACATAATTTAGTACGCCTTCTGGTTCCTCGGGAGGTGGCGGGCTCTCCTTCTTTGGAGGTTTTTCAACAGAGGCTGGACGGCCATCTGATAGCAATGCGGATCCTGTAAATTGGGGGGGGGAAGTGTTTGTGAACGTCCTGCGTTGTGCAGGGGGTTGGACTAGATGACCCTGGAGGTCCCTTCCAACTCTATGATTCTATGGTGATGTCAGGGGTGTGTGGTATATGCAAATGAGTTCTGCCAATGAGCTCCGGCACCTCTTTTTCTACGGAATGACCCCTGCAAAGATACTTTCAAAACAACTGACTTCATGGCGCTTCATGGCTGGGGAAGATGGCGGTGAAATGCCTCTCTGGCTCTTTAAATGCCAATCCCTCCTCCCCCCGCTGATCACCTGATCGGTGGGGAAACCGTGGCAGCAGCATGAGCGACCAGCTGCAAAAGCCACGCTATCCCTGCCTCCTTCCCACGCTCAGGAAGGAGGTGGGAAGGAGGCAAGGGCAGCGCGGCTTTGTTAGCACGTCGCTCATGCTGCTGCCATGGTTTCCCCACTGATCAGGTGATCGGCGGGGGGGAGGGAAGGAGGAGCCGGCCTTTAAAGAGCCGGGAAGGCACTTCAGTGCCGCCATCCCCGGCCTTAAATTTGTACAAATGGAGGAAGGAGAAGGCGTCATGGAAAGGGATGGAGAGGAGGAGGCATCTTGTGTGGGGATGGGGAGGAGGAGGCGCAGCAGGGGCGGGGGGAGGCCGAATTTGGTGTCCCCACCCTGTCGGGGCCCTGAGGCCAAAAAGGTTGGGAACCACTGCCTTATATGATTGAACCCTGGCTTTTTTTTTTTCTTTTAGCAGGAACGCACAGGAATGCAGTTCCAATTGGCTTGGTGTTAGGAGGTGTGGCCTAATATGCAAATGAGCAGCTGTGCTTTTTCTACCCCCCCCCCCCAAAAAAAAGAGACCTGGATTGAACCCTAACTCATGTGGAGTCTGGATTTTTTAAAATCTGGATGCTTTAAGTGGCCCCGTGGCGCAGAGTGGTAAAGCAGCAGTACTGTGATCTGAACTCTCTGCTCACGACCTGAGTTCGATCCCTGGCGGAAGCAGGGTTTTCAGGTAGCCGGCTCAAGGTTGACTCAGCCTTCCATCCTTCTGAGGTCGGTAAAATGAGTACCCAGCTTGCTGGGAATAAAGTGTAGATGACTGGGGAAGGCAATGGCAAACCACCCCGTACAAAGTCTGCTGTGAAAACAACGTCACCCCAGTGTCGGAAACGACTGGTGCTTGCACAGGGGGCCTTTCCTTTCTTTTAAGTGTGACTTGCTGAAAAAGGTGAGCAGGCTATCGAATTTACCGTATTTTTCGCTCCATAAGACGCACCTGAACATAAGACGCACCTAGTTTTTAGAGCCGTTTGTGTGAATTTAGAGGCATTTGTGTGAATTTTTTGCAGTATTCGCTCCTTAAGACGCACACACTTTTCCCTCCACTTTTTTTGGGGGGGAAAGTGAGTCTTATGGTGCAAAAAATACTGTATATCTTGGGAGATCATAAATTCAGCATCTGGTTTGGCTTCTCTGAAGTAATGCGCAGCCACGGATCATAAAAGCCGTTTCTGCTGGTTCCTTGATTTTTGAGTTCCATCTTAGGTCCCTTCACCAGTGGTTTCCTGGCAGGAGAGTTTTGCTACTAGAAAGAGTCATGAATTTGAACCCCAAGATGGAAGACATCATGAGCACTTCAGTTCCTGATGGGCCGTGGTGGTTCCTGAAGAGAGGATATCTGCTCCCGTTCATTGGCCGTAAATGGCTCCCTGAGGCATGAGGCTATGCCCATGACACAAACAATGAAGTTATTGTTGGCGGTGTGAGCGGAAGAGAGAGAAAGAGTGTCAGCAAAATTTCCCTGAAACCAGAATTTTAATCCCCAGCAATGAGCGCAAGCTTCCCTGAAATAATTTGGCAGCTCTCTTCAAAAAGAAATCTGCTGTGATGTACTGTATCATCGTGGGCCTGTTCTAGGGTTGCCATTGCCAGTTCCAGTTGGTGGCCAGAGATTTTTTGAAATGACAACTGAACTCCAGGTGGCAGAGATCAGTTCCCCTGGAGACAATGGTCACTTCGGAGGGTGGACTCTGTGGCATTGCACCTCATTGAAGTTCCTCTCCTTACCCAGCCCCACCTTCCTCAGGCTGCACTCCCCAAATCTCCAGGTATTTCCTAACTCAGAACTGACAACCATAGTCTACCGGCTTCAAAAGTTGGCGAGAGAGCTACTGGCAGGGCCTTCCTTGTAGGAGAAGCCCAACAGGAACTCATTTGCATATTAGGCCACACCCTCTGACGTCGCCATTGTTCCACACGGGGCTTTTTGTAGAAGAAGCCCAGCAGGGACTCATTTGGATATTAGGCCACATCTCCTGACCCCAAGCCAGCTGGAATTGCGTTCCTGTGCATTTCAAGCCACAGTTTGGCCACCCCTGCCATAGAGCCTAGGCAAAACTCCTTTCCCAGTTCCCCCTCCACAGGCCTCAGCCCCAAACCACAAAGAATTTCTCAGGCTGTGGTTGGGAATCAGCAGGGCTTTTTTTGAGCAGGAACGCACAGGAACTCAGTTCCGGCTGGCTTGGTGTCAGGGGGTATGACCTAACATGCAAATGAGTTCCTGCCTGGCTCTTTCTACCAAAAAAACCCTGCGTGAAACAATGGTGACATCAGGGGGTATGACCTAACGTGCAAATGAGTTCCTGCCTGGCTCTTTCTACCAAAAAAGCCCTGCGTGAAACAATGGTGACATCAGGGGGTGTGGCCTAATGTGCAAATGAGTTCCTGCTGGGCTTTTTCTATCAAAAAAGCTCTGTGTGAAACAATGGTGACATCAGGGGGTGTAGCCTAATATGCAAATTAGTTGCTACTGGGCTTTTTCTTCCCAAAAAGCCCTGTGTGAAACAATGGTGATGTCAGGGGGTGTGGCCTAATGTGCAAATGAGTTCCTGCTGGGCGTTTTCAACAAAAAAGCCCTGCGCGAAACAATGGTGATGTCAGGGGTGTGGCCTAATATGCAAATGAGTTCCTGATGGGCTTTTCCCTGCCATAAACGCCCTGGGAATCAGGATTGCCAGGTTCCCCCTGGTCCCTGGCAGGTGATGGGGATGGTAGAGTTAAAATATCTCAGGTTGGGAAACTCCTGATGATTTGGGGATGGAGTTTGGGGTCAGCAGGGACCTCAGTGGGGCACAATGCCATAAAATCCACTCTCCAAATCATCTATTTTTTCCAAGGGACTGGAGCTCTGTAGTCTGGGCATGAGCTATAATTCCAGGAGATCCCCAGGTCCCACCTGGAGGCTGGCATCCCCCCTTTATGTGTGTGTGTGTCATGATCTTACTCTGAATCAGCCCTTGCAAGTTTGAGAATCGACTTCCAAGCAGGAAGCTTAAAGTGCACATCTGATCCTCAGGATGGCCTGTGTGGCGGGGGGTAGGGGTAGGGCTGTCAAGTCCCCAGACGGGGCGGTGGTTCTCCCGCCTGGGAGGTTCCCAACCTGCAGGCCCACATTGGGCTGGTGGGGGCAGCCTCCCCTGACATCACTGGCTGCTCTAGGTGTTTCCGGGAAAACTCTATGGTTTTCCCGGATGCTCTAGCAATTTGGGAGAGGAAAACTCTATGGTACAATAGGTACCATAGCTTTTTTCCCTCCCGAAACGCTAGAGTGTCCAGGAAAACTATACAGTTTTCCCGGAAATACCAAGAGCAGCCGACGTGTGACTTTGCCAGAGCGATGACATCGCTTGCGGGTGACATCGCTTTGCCAGAGCGATGACATCGTGCCACACACGCACAGAGCATGTGAAACAAGTCTCCTGCTGGAGGCCGGGGGGACTTGGCAACCCTGGGGGAGGGGGATAGAGGAAAAAATATAATTTGTAGTTAAACCCTCCCATTTCAAGCACCTTACCAGTCATGCACCCTACCAGGTCAAGCTGCCATTTGTTTCCCCCCATAAAGACTCTGTGCCTTTTAACAGGGGGCAAAAGGAAATACAACATGTGTAGTTCACATTGGGGTGAGGAAAAGCTGTACCTGTTGACTCTCTCTGCCTTGATGCGATTCTTAAGCCACTGAACCTCCTCAATAGGGGCAGAAACAATGACCGACTTCAGTGTATCAAAATTGTGAATTGGCAGGGAGGAGCAAAAATATGGCGTTGAAGAAAAACAGAACATCTCACTTAGGGCTGCCAGCTTCAGGATGGGAATTCTTGGAGGATTTTTTTTGGGAGGGTGGGGTGGAGCCTGGAGAAGACAGTATTTGGGGAGGGCCCTCAGTGGGGTACAATGCTGTAGAGTCCACCTTCCGAAGCAGCCATTTTCTCTAGTGCAACTGATCTCTGGATTCAAACTCTTCTGTGAAATCCTAGGCCTGGAGCCTTAGAGGCAGTGTTGCCATAGTGACCTATGTTGGGCTGAAACTGGGCCTTGCTGCCAGGCAGAACCTGAGGCAAAGGAGGATGAGGGGCAGAGGTGAATGGAAGCCTGAGTGATGATGCTTCAAAAGACAGGGTCCATATGTATCCAGCCGCAGCAGCATGTGATGGGGGGGGGGGGGAGAACAGGTTGAATGTGCTGAGACTGAAATGAGATATATACATGTTTAAGATCTGTTCCTGGCTGTGGCTGGAGGTCCCCTGGGATTACAACGGATCTCCAGATGACAGAGATCAGTTCACTGGAGAAAACGGCTGCTTTGGGAGATGGACTCTATGGCATTGAAGTCACACACCCAACTCAGAGCTGTCTGTCCCCTAAATGATCTTTCCCCAAGACACATCTTATGTTGATCTGGCCAGATTTTTAATGGAAATTTAAAATATATGAAGTCCTTTTCCTTTTAATGAGGATCATCAGTGGGAGTTTTTATTTTAGCATACATGTTTGTGGACCATAAACACTTATGTTGTTTGTCTTTAAGGCCCCATAACTGTCATTTTGCTGCAATGGAGTGACTTAGCTACCCCCAAAAGTAGTTCAAGGGAGAGATTGTAAGTGCTGTTTCAAATAAATCACACTTTCAGGCAAAACAGAACAAAAACCAAATGGAGATCAAATATATTTTTTCAAAAGTCAAATTTACCATCAGAATGCAAATTAAAAAAAGAAAAGAAAAACCCACAAAAGTCTTGTGAATGTACAAAAGGAAGCCCATAATAAAATTGCTTTACACTTTCATCAATGATTTAAAAACTGAACATGTAAGAAAGCAGAGTCTAAAAGTAAAGACTTGTTAACAAGGAACAATAAATTACAAATCTAAAATAAAAAGAGAAAAGCAATAACTATACGTTTGTCTAAAATCCATCTCAGTCTAAGCTACGATAATGTGATTCACTTTCTCCTTAGGGACAAGGATAATGTCAGAAATGGTTAAAATTCTGATTTTTATGTACTTTCCCATAGCATTCAGCGCTGGCTAAATATAAATAGTGCTGCATATATGTTTTTCCCAATGGAAGTGGTCTGGTAGTGAAAAAAGAAATGACTTCAACCCTATGCAGGAAAGGAAGACGTATGTCTGTTTGGGTGATTATGAAGGTGAGAGAGAAGAAAAAGTGGCAGGAGAGAAGGTTGGTTTTGATAGCAGAAAGGGGAAAAAAGGAGAGTAAAAGAGTGCTTTCCCAAAAATTATTGGCTCATTAATTCTTTAATTGAGTCCCTTGGCCTGTTTTGAGAATCTCACTGTTGATTGTGGGAAACAAGCTCTGGATCTTGGTATCGTACAATCGGCAATCCTTGGTTATATAATGCAAAGTCATGAAAACAGGAAATTCTTCAAAGGAGTCCTCGCCCACTCCACACATGTTTGTTTGTGCTATGCTCATTTTCTTTCTTCTGGATTCCAGGCCCTATAGATCTTTGTGATAGCAAGTCGGTAGCCATTTCTTCAAGAACTGATTCTGAATGTATGGCTTGACTCGTGCACGAGCTGTAAGACTGTATTCTGAAAGTTTCTACAAAGCTCTTCATGAACAGGCTGCCCAGTCCTTGAATTGCTCTGTTTTCAACAATCTAATTTTAAGTCAAATAAATACTGTTAAACTGTTGGCTTAAAACTGAGCCTTGCAGTCCTAGTCCTACGAGTTAATGTTTGTGGATCACAGCTTGTAGTTTGTTTTCCCATGAAATCATCTTATTATTTCTTAGCTGGTTTTGAATTGCCAAAAGTGACATAGACCACTCCTGTTTCCTGGCTCCCACTGTTTGTGGGGAAGCCATCTGGGCTGTTGAGATATTTCCGAAGGACTGGAGAAGCTGTCACCTCGTATCTGGTAGGACAGGAAACCATGTCGCACGTGGAGGAGGTCTGAGTCTCCGATTGTTTGGTGACCGTTGTAGAGGACGTGATTATTTTGTTTCCAAACTCATCTACCTCCTCATACTCCTCCATGACAGTTCTGGTGGCCCCATAGAGCTTGGACCCATCATGACTCGTCTGAAGTTCTAGTATACTTTTCTGTCTTCGTGGGTTTGATGGGCTTAATGCACTCAGGGAAGCTTTGGAAGGGTAGTCGGCTACTCCTCCTTTGATCAGACTTTGAGACGAGTCCCATTCTTTGTCACAGTTGTTAATTGGATGCTGGAGATGTTCTGAACTACTGAGATGTTGTTGTTTAACCAAACCCGCTCCTTTACTCATCTGGATGCGCTCTTGTTCACCTTCACAAGAAGCCAAGTTGCATCCGTCGGACCTCACTGACTTGCGCGGCAGCGAGCTAAAAATACCTTGAGTGGACAGTTCCCTTTCTGCAGCTGTGTCGGTTAGATTTGATGCAGAGGAGTGTACCATCTTGGGCGACTCTGCAGGCTTCCTTGCAGCAGACTGGATGGAGATGTAGGAAGGAGAAGAAGGAGAATTTGCTCGGGGCTGAATGATCAAGGGAACCTCTAGCTCTGTCTTGGGTATCTCGGTCTTTTCTGCCATCTTTTCAAGCCCCCAGGATGAGTTCTGGATCCCTCTCTCTTGCCTGGCTTTGCTGGAGACGATGCTGATCTTGCGGATATTGTTGCCAGCCGCCAGGCTTTGTGAGTTCCCAAGAGACTCCTGGAGCAATCCTGAGAGCCCAGCAATGTCTGATTCAGATTTGAGGTTAGAAATGGAATACAAAGCTTTCCGGATGGCCTCTTCGATATCAAGCAGCCTGCTTAGTGTCTGCTCCTTCAAGTGAATGATCTCGGCGCTCGCCCTCTCCAGATCTTCAAAGGCCAGCTCCACAGAAGAAATGCTGTCAGTGTCTTCCTTCACTTCCTTTATCTGCTCAGCTTTGTCCATCTTGGGTGACTTTGTTTGGTGAGCCTGATGATGCACCACCCACTCAGGGACGTTCTCGAAGAAGCTTTTTAATGCTTTCACATCTACTTTAGAGGTCTCGTCCTCAAATTCCTTCACGCGGGTTAAAATTTCCTGGAGCTCTTCCTGCTTTCTCAGGTTTTCAAATATTTCCATGGCCTCTCTGACGTTGCCTTTCATGATTTCTTCCTTGTGGACAGACAGCCTCTTGCGAAGTTCTTCTTCCGTTTCTCGGCAAACTTTTTCCCTCATGACCACCTCCGGCTTTTCCATCTCTGCATGTTGGACTGTGTTTGAGGATAGATCTCCAAACTCCCTGCTGTTCAAGCACGGATACCCTTTCAAGATCTGCTTTGATGGTAAAGACAGAGAAGCAGAAACAGCAGCTTCTGAACTTGTTTCTTCGGTCCTTGGACTTGTTTTCTGGCTATCCCCCGATCCACAAGCTTCACACGTGGATGTACTTTCTATCCTTGACGATGAGGCATGCGTCGTGATAGTTCCCTTCCTCAGAACATTGGCATGACACTTGGCAGAAAGATAGGGCCTCTTCTGACCTTCCACGTTAACAGGGCCTATTGGGCCTTCAAAAGACAAGACACCCTCTTGCCCAGCAGGGAATGGCCATACATTTTCTGGTTGGCAGGGCCCCAAGAATCCTTGAATTTCTTTCGTTGGATGGCTGTCCCGTCGTTCACAGTTAGCCAATCCATTTTCAGTTGTCTGGGATGAAGGTTTAAGTTCAGCCCCTTCCAGTTTCTTCTGCTCTTCTTTCCTTGACTTATACTTTTCTTCTGCTACCTGCAGAGGCGTCTTGATAATATCCTTTATCGCTTTTCCCTCAAAATGCCTTTTCTTGACAGCAGTTGCCCCAGGTGATGGAGGCAGAAGACAGTCAGTTGAAACTTGTTTAGGTGCAGATTGGTCTAGTGTGTGAGCCCCAGAAGATGCCTGGGCTTGGTTGGTGGGTGAGGTTACTTGTACGTTCTGGTCACCCATGCTTGAAGTTTTGGGAGGGAAAGGCGGAGAGACCGCCTTTCCCGATTGGCTTCGGTGACTGCCGGCAGGGTGGGAAAGTGCTTCTTGCAAAAGGAACTCTGGTTTTGGAGGGGGGAGAGGTTTCTTCCTGGGCGGGGGAATAACTTCTGGTTTGGGGAGAAGCTGTGGTTTCTCTAAAGGTCTCTGGTCACTTGGTTTGACAGGGGCAGGAGGAAGAGTCTTAGGAAGAGATGGTTGCATGGTCATCGGACAGCCGAGAACATCAACTTCTCTCAGATTGGTCGAAGGGCACACGGTTGTCTTTACTGAAACTGGAGGAGGAGGAGGAGAAGGAGGAGGAGGAAAGTCATTAACAACTTGTGAGCCCGAAGCTGCTACAGCTGCCTGCTCCCTAAGAATCTGAGCCTCGTTTTTATTTTTACGAATGGAATACTGCTGCCCTGCATTTCTGTATATCATGGCTGCTTTAAAATCTCCTTTGGAGACATTAACGTTAGACTTTTCCAGGGACTCAAGCGCGGCTTTTAAGGTGCCGCAGACAACGTCCTCTTTTTCTACTTGCCTCTGTTCTGCCGCCGCACTCTGCAGGGCTCGGATAGCCATCTTTACATCCCCTCTGATTATAGCATCTTGCTCGCGTTCTTCTGGAACGGAGTGCTCTTTGTAATCAGACTCAAGGAATGGATTTACATAGGTTTTCACTGGCTGGGCAGTATAAAGGCCGTCCTTAATGCTAATCTGGGCACTAGGTACGTCTGGGCCATCCTGACAGTCTACTGGGGGCAATTTGCCTTCCTGTATTTCCTCGGATGCACTGACCTTTGTGTGTGATGCCGTGCTCTTTGGAGACACGCTGGCATGGGACTTGGACGTCTCTTGCACTCGGACGATGGTGACGTTGCTTGCATGCTGCTGCTTGCCGGCTGCGCAGCCTTCGTTGTAGACTGTTGCCTGCACGGCCTCTCCCCGCTGAGGTGTGGCTGCCTGGGGTTGCTTAGCAACATGATGGATGCTCTCGGTGGTCTTTTGCAACTTGCTGTGGACCTGGTGCTGAAGGCTTTGGGCCTCTGCTGTGGCTAGCCTGAGACTCTGCATTGCGGCTTGGAGATCACCCCCAAGATCTTGAGGTTTGGGCTGTGCTGTCACTTGGAAAACCCCATCCATCTCGTCTTTCTGAACTGCCACTGTGGTGGAGCCTGTTCCCTCCTTTCTATCACCCAGGGTTTTCCCTTCTCTCACTGCCCTGTCACTACCATTCGTGGCCAATTTCACATTTCCTGAAATAACATTTTCTATCATTGAGGATGGGGGTTGCCTAAGACAACGCAAAGTACAGTCTAGATCACCGACAAGCATTGCCTCCCTTTCTAAGGTACCTCCTTTGCTGTCACACAAGAACTCTTGCTTAGGCCCACTGCTATCCCCTAATGTCACATCTGCTGTTGTCTTCACTATTTTTTCCTCCTGCGCTGTGACTTCTTGCAGATTTCTCAGCAGTTCTTCTTTTGCTTGGGTGGAAACGAGGGATTCTATTTCTGACTCCCTTTGGAGGTTCTTTAGGTAGTCGAGATCTCCCTTCTCGATGCAGGTGGTGTACAGGTGGACGTTGCCTCTCTCATTGTCCTCTCGTCTGATGGTTGCTGTTGCCTTTTGCTCTTGGGATGAAGCCAGCAGGTTCCCAATGGTGGACTTCACGTCACCCTTGACTGGTTCTTCTTGCCCAGCAACGCAGTGCAGGAGAGAATAGATGGTGATCTTCACTGATCCTGTTCCTGTCTCCTGCACAACTATTCCTTTTTTGGCAGACACGTCTTGACTAAGAAGACCTTGGAGAGCTTTTGCCACATCATCCCTCCAGTTCTCTTTGCTTTTCTCTGCTGTGCTAGGGTCTAAAAGCTGCACTGGGCTGATTTTGATAGCCCTGTTCTCCTCTTCTTTCACCCATAACCCTTGGGCCTCCACATTGGTCCTGTGAAGAAGTTGCAACAAGATCCTTTCTAGATTGCCTTCCACAACTTCCTCCTTCTGAATCTCTGGGGCTCCTTGACTGCTGCATTGATATTTTGCCATCTTGACACTCTCAGTATCATTGGCTTCAATAAGAATACCACCATGCTGGATGACTTGATGGGAGAAGAGAACTTCCAATGTGTCTGTAATGGTTCTCTCTTTCACTTCAATTTCTGTGCAACATTCAGAAGTGCTGAGTTTATCCAGTGGCGTGCTCTCAAACAACCACGTGGTGCTCTTGACATCAGCCTGGGGAACCATCTCTGGGGGTTCGGCACTAGAAGAAGCCTCGGTGTCTTTGAGACTGTCCATGGGTTGAGTCTCAAATAGCCAGGTACAGCGTTTCACGTCCCCTTTCTGGATGTCCTTTCTCTGAACAGTGTTGAGGCTGGAGGGGCTTTCAGGCTGTCCTTTGAGGGAGTCAATAGGCTGGTTCTCAAAAAGCCAAGTAGATGTCCTGACATCTCCTTGCTGGACGTCACTCACACTGACCATCCTAACATACCTTTTTTGACTGAACTTCTCTGACTCAAAAAGTTGTTTGTTGGATTGAACATCTCCTCTCTGTACATCATCAATGGTCCTTAGAACGGGCCTCTTATCTTCAGCAATGGAGTCTAGAGGCTCTGTTTCAAATCTCCAACGGGCAGCTTGAACGTCACCCTTCTTAAAGTCCTCTTGGGTCACTGCCCTGATCACAAACACCTCTTCATCTTGCTTGATCTGATCCAAGGGTTTGGTTTCAAATTGCCACCTGGCGCCCTTCACATCCCCTTTCATGATTTCTTCTTTCTTCACAGATGTGACTTCATGATAGCCTCCATCTTTGTCCTGGATGGCATACAGTGGCTGAGTTTCGAAGAGCATGGTACAGGATTTGACCGTGTCTTTCTTCAGGGTCTCTTCCTGGATTTTCTTGAT
Organism: Heteronotia binoei; assembly: GCF_032191835.1. NCBI lineage: Eukaryota > Metazoa > Chordata > Lepidosauria > Squamata > Gekkonidae > Heteronotia > Heteronotia binoei. Next base: position 13,081,788 of record NC_083232.1, read on the forward strand.
TTGTATCTCATTCTCTCTGTCATGGATCTGACCTAGGGAGCAGGTTTCAAAAATGAATCTCTTGCCTCCAACATCTCCACTCCGAATGTCCTTTTCTGGAGGTACCTCTTGGATGCCCTCCACGCTGCTTTTCAAGGTATCCATGGGGCAGTTTTCAAAGAGCCAAGTAAACTTGTGTACAGCCCCAGCCTCTATGTTCTCATCTTCTGGGATATTGATTTCTTTCATGGCTGTGTTTGATTTTCCGGTTGAATCTAAGGGCTTGGCTTCAAAGAACTCTTTCACCCGGGACACTTCTCCAGATTGCATCTCTATGCGGCTGGAGCACCTGATTATTTTCTTTGAATTGACTTTGTCAGAGGCACTGTCAGTTAAGGGTTCCATCTCAAATAGGTGTCTAACGGTTTTCACGTCCACCCCTTGTAGTTCATCTTGGGAAAAAGTTTTGCTGACCTGCAAATATTGTTCTTCCAGGCCTCTCAGGGAGTCCAAGGGCTGTGTTTCAAACATCCAGGTGTATGATTTAACATCCCCTTGTGGCACAGGTTCTTCTTTGTCTTGCTTCTTCTCTGCCTTTTCGTATAGAGCATCCATTGGATGGGTCTCAAACAACCACCTGCAGGTCTTCACATCACCTCCTTGGGAATCTTCTTCTTTCCCAGAAGCACTTTGGTCTGTTAGGTTGATTTGGCTGTGGATGATATCAATGGGTTGTGTTTCGAATAGCCACTTGGCCGTCTTAACATCTCCAGCCATCACTTCCTGCTTTGTGATCCCCTTGATTATGTCTACTTTCTGGGTGCTGTCATCAAACTGGTCCAACGGCTTGGTTTCGAACTTCCATTTGTAGTTCTTAACGTCTCCGCCTATAACTTCTTCTTCTCTGCTGACGGATGTGACCTCATGGAAGTTGCCAAAGGAATCCTTGATGGCATACAAGGGCATTGTCTCAAACAGGAACTGATTGGCTTTGACGTTCCCATGTGGTACTTCCTCGGCTTCCTTGACCACCTCTTCGGTGCTGATTTGCCTGATGCTATCTAAAGGGAGGGTCTCAAAAAGACTCTTGAAAGCTTTCACATCACCTTTCTCTACCTCTTCTATGTTGGTAATGGAGAAGTCTTCGGAAGGTGCCTTGGAGATGCTTCCCAAAGGACAGGTCTCGAAGATGTGCTTCCTTTGCTTCACAGCACCTTTCTCCTCTTCTGAAAGCTCCACTTTCTTTAATTGCCCAACTTCAAAGTTATCCTTTAGTGTTTCCATCGGTTGGGTCTCGAACAGCCAGAGGGTTGATTTAACGTCTCCTCTGACGACTTCTTCTTTGGCTGGGATGCTGTCGGTGACTTCTCCTTTCAGTGTGTCAAGAGGCTGAGTCTCAAAAAGCAGGCACTGTTTAGTAACGTCAGCCCCCTGGACAAGATCTGGGGAAGCCTTGAAATCTGCCTCCTCGACAGTGATTTCTCTGATTGCGTCAAGAGGCTGCGTTTCAAACAGCCACTTGGCTCCGCTAACATTCCCCTTGGCGACCTCCTCGAGCGATATCCCTCGTATGACTTGCACTTTGGACACATCCTTGTTGATGGTGTCCAGGGGCTGCGTTTCGAACAGCCAACGAGCAGTCCTCACAGCATTGCTGTGTATTTCTTCCCTGCAGACTGACTTGATCTCATGGATGTTGCCTGTTTTGTCTCTGATGGCGCAGAGGGGCTCCGTTTGGAAGAGTTTGATGGTTTTTTCCACATCCCCTTTGAGCTCTTGGATTTCGGACCTGAGCTGCAGGATACTCTGCTCCTCTACTGAGCTGCAGCGGCCCAAGGCATCCAGTGAATGAGTTTCAAATAGCTGCGCGGCTCCTTTCACGTCCCCTTTCTGAACAGGTTCCTTGAGTACCGCCTCTTGCATATCAGTCTCATCCAAATACATTCTGTTCAACGAGTCCAGCGGCTGGGTTTCAAATAACCACCGAGCGGTGTGAACGTCCCCTTTGGCTTGTTCTTTCTCGGATGCATTGTCTGAGGCAGTCAGCTTGTCTCCGTTAAACGACTGGCTTTCAAACTTCATGGACCTATTCTTCACGTCTCCACTTGGGATGGCTTCTTCCTCTGCGAGCCTCTTGGCACCCTGATGTTCTCCGATGGAGTCCAAAGTCCAGTTCTCAAAGATCCAGCGCATGGACTGAACCTCACCCGGAAGCACCGGATCCAAATTCATTGAGGCTTGCGCTGCAGGGTCATCGGTGCTCAGCATCTCGGCTAGATCCTCCGACACGGCCTCTTCCAGATTTTTCCGTAATTCAGGATGCATGTGCCGGTAGAGCCGCTTTAGCTCATTGACTTGACGCTGCTGGTAGAACTTGGAGAAGGATTCTTTGGGAGGTGGGAGAGGCAGTGGGTTCGAATCCTGGCTCCCAGGAACAGGAGGTGGGTCTACGAGAGACTCCTGGGGAGGGGGTGGTGGCAGGAGCTCAGCCTCCACCTTCTGGATCTTTGCTTTAGCCGACTTTCCGTTCTCAGAAGCCTCAGCCATCCTTAAGGAAACAGGTTTCAAGTGTGAGCATAAACTCTCTGTCTCTGCCTCTTGTTAGTGAGAAAAAGTCAAACCAACGCAGAAGCTTTTTTGTTAATGTGCACATTCATTCCATGCCTCAAGAATGCACAAAAGCATCACACCACTGCAAACGCCTCCTTCTGAATTGCGATGGGTGGCTTGAACTACAGGAAGATGTGAGCATAAACTCTCTGTCTCTTTGCCTCTTGTTAGTGAGAAAAGGTCACGATGCCTCAACACTCAGTCTGGGTGCCTCTACCTGCTTAAGCCTCAAATTCCTGTTTGCAGCTAGCAAACAGCAAAGGCATCTAAGTGAGGGGTCCTCGAACCTTTTGAGCCCGTGGGCGCCATTGGCATTCTGACACAGGGCAGTGGCTACAATCACAAAATGGCTGCCTCAAGAGACAAAGCCATACATACAGAGGAAGCCCAAGTGCAGGGGAGGGGAAAAGAGTAATGAAAAACACACTGAAAAAGAGGGGCGAGAGACAAGAACACAAACACCGCAGTGGAAGCTGAAACACTACTAGCCGGTCAGATCTTCAGCGGCCAATCAGAAGCCCAGGTGGGCAAGAATCTCACCTGGCTCCACTCACTTTCTAAAAACACTTGGTGGGCCCCAAGATAAGTGCCAGGGTGCCCATTGGCATCATGTTGGGGAATCCCTGATCTAACTTGGCCACTGCCAGTCTATCAGACACCGACAGCGTTAATAGGATATTGAAGCCTATACATCACTGCTTTTGTACATACACCTTTAACCTGCTGCTGGTGTTCTCACCTCAGCCTCTCCACCAGCATGCACCCTGGAGTCCATAATCTCAGCGTGCAACAGGATATTTCCCCCCTGCCACGCTACATATGTAGAGAGCAGCTGACAAGAAACAGACCTGTAACCAGAACTCTTTTTGTAGCAGGAACTCCTTTGCATATTACGCTGCACCCTCTAGATGTGGCCATCCAGTCCAACACTCTGTGTCACACAGGGGCCAAAACGCAGGTGCCATCATGAGATCCACCAGCAGGGCCAAAACTGCAGAAGCCCTCCCACTGTTGTCCCCCAAGCACCAAGAAGACAGAGTATCACTGCCCCAGACATAAGACGAACCATGTTGGATCAGGCCAATGGTTCATCCAGTTCAACACTCTGTGTCACACAGGGGCCAAAACCCAGGTGCCATCATGAGATTCACCAGCAGGGCCAAAACTGCAGAAGCCCTCCCACTGTTGCCCCCCAAGCACCAAGAAGACAGAATATCATTGCCCCAGACAGAAGAACATAAGAGGAACCATGTTGGATCAGGCCAGTGGTCCATCCAGTTTAACACTCTGTGTCATACAGTGGCCAAAACCCAGGTGCCAACAGGAGGTCCATCAGCAAGGCCAGAACTCCAGAAGTCCTCCCTCCATGCACCAAGAAGGCAGAGCAACACCACCCCAGACAGAATGTTCCATCTAGACCTTGTGGCCACTCATGGACCTCTGCTCCACCCTGTCCACCCCGATTGAAATGCATCTTGGGTTGTAACAGAAAGAAATCCTTCAAAACCTCAAAGCTTGGGGGGAGGGCTTCTGGAGTTCTGGCCCCTGATCCAACATGGCTTCTCTTATGTTCTTATGTCTGCGGCAGTGATGCTCTGTCTTCTTGGTGCTTGGGGAGCTACAGTGGGAGGGCTTCTGCAGTTCTGGCCCCGCTGGTGGACCTCCTGATGGCACCTGGGTTCTTTTTTTGGCCACTGTGTGACACAGAGTGTTGGACTGGATGGGCCATTGGCCTGATCCAACATGGCTTCTCTGATGTTCTTAAAACAGTCACAGGAACAAACAGCTTGAAAGGGCGATTAGATAGATTCAGGGAGGATAAGTCCATTAATGGCTACATCCCATAGTGACTGAGGGAAACCTCCACCTTCAGGCACTAATCCTCTGAATTCCAGAGCCGGAAGGCAACATCATATGTAGGCCTCAGCCTCTCTGCCCTGTTGTCAGCTCTCCAGAGGAACAAGTTGCCCACTGTGTGAGACAGGATGCTGGACTAGGTGGCCCGCTGGTCTGATCCAGCAGGGCTCTTCTGATGCCCTTCTCAGGGGAAGGCCTCAGCCTCTCTGCCCTTTTGTTGGCCCTCCAGAGGAACTGGTTGGCCTCTGTGTGAGACAGGATGCTGACTAGATGGATCACTGGTCTAATCCAGCAGGGCTCCTCTGATGTTCTTATCTAGCAGAATTTTATGTACAAAGGTTATTTCAAAGCTCAAAGTCATTTGCAAAGCCTTTAGTAGGTGTCAGCCTGTAACATGCAGCTAGCCACAGAAGACAGGTTAGAAAACCACACACACACACACACACACACAAACACACACACACACTCCTACCTTATTTGCTTTCTGGTTATCAAGAAAATGAAAAGAGATCTTGGATATGAAAATTCTAAATGAAATATAGAATAAGAAAGTATTTTTATCTTCCCATTCATACGCACACAGAATGCTGCCTCTATGTGTGACATATATGTGAGTTTATCAGATAACATAGATGCATCGTATCGGAACAAATGTGCATGCACATGAAAGCTTCTATCCAGAGTAAAATTTTGTTGGTCTTAAAGATGCCACCAGACACAAACTCAGTTTTGTCGCTTCAGACCAACATAACTACCCACCTGAATCTATCTTCACAGAACTACGATTATATCAGCCTGTTTAATCTCCTGAATATTCTGTTTCACTACAGGCATACCCATACTATTGATTTAAATGGGTGTGATTCCCTGCTCCTCCACTTGCACCTGCTGGAATGGCCTTGGGTCAGCCATAGCTCTGGCAGAGGTTGTCCTTGAAAGGGCAGCTGCTGTGAGAGCCCTCTCCAGCCCCACCCACCTCACAGGGAGTCTGTTGTGGGGGAGGAAGGGAAAGGAGATCGTGAGCCGCTCTGAGACTCTTCGGAGTGGAGGGCGGGATATAAATCCAATATCTTCATCTACCTCACAGGGTGTCAGTTGTGGGGGAGGAAGGGAAAGGTGATTGTGAGCCACTCTGAGACTCTTCGGAGTGGAGGGTTGGATATAAATCCAATATCTTCATCTACCTCACAGGGTGTCTGTTGTGGGGGAGGAAGGTAAAGGAGATTGTGAGCTGCTCTGAGACTCTTCGGAGTGGAGGGTGGGATATAAATCCAATATCTTCTTCATACTCATGTGTCCTTGCTGTGTGGAATCCTGGGAACTGTAGTTCCCAAGGGATAGAAAGTAGCGTAGGGATTTCTGAAAAAAAAAAATTATCCAAAGACTCTCCAATCTAGTCCGGATTCCTTGGGGGGGGGAGGGTAGTCGTAACAGTTTGTACATTGTAGTGACCTTAGTGTCTTCTTCACTGGCTGGTCACTATGGGGAGGTGGTGGCAGAGAGGTCTGAGGGGGGACAACACCTTGCTGAGGGCATGACGTCACTTCCGGCAAATACCCGGAAGTTACCTCACCAAGCTGATGGAACACTCTAGGAGTTGCCAGAACTTTACAGCATTCCTTCCCCCACCATTCAACTGAGCCAGGCAGCACAGGTGAAGGGTGGGCAGCAGGGTTGCCAACCTCCAAGTGTCACCTGGAAACACCCCATTTTTATAGGGTTACCAGATGTCCTTTTTTTTGAGGACATGTCGTCTCTTTTTGGCCCATCCTCTTTTGGGCTCTTTTTAAAAAACTGAAGAAAATGTTCTCTTTTGGGGTTGGAAGGTTAGGAATATTCCTAGTCAGGGCTTGTTTTGGTAGCAGGAACTCATTTGCATTTTAGGCCACGCCCCCCAATGTAGCCAATTTTGTTGGTCTTAAAGGTGCCACCAGACACAAACTCAGTTCTGTCGCCCTGTACTAAGAGCCCTGTAAGCTCTTGGAGGATTGGCTACATCAGGGGTGTGTGGCCTAATATGTAAAGCAGTTCCTGCTACAGAAAAAGCCTTGTTCCTAGCTAGTAGCAAATCTGAGAGCTTCAACAGTAGAGGTATTTAGAATGAGATTCCTCATCGTGATCATCTGTCTGAACCAGTCAGTCGGGAAATGTGTCCTCATTTTTGCTTTTTTAAAATACTGTGGCCCTACGCTATTACAATCTTCAGACAACCGAGATCTGTTCCCACGGAGAAAATGGCTGCTTTGGAGGGTGGCCTTGATGGCATTATCAGGGGTCGTTTTGCAGAAAAATAGGTGGTGGAGCTCATTAGCGTAACTCATTAGCATATGCCACTACCCCCAGCCAAAAGCAACCCGATGCAAGAAAGGAGAGCCCCCGGCAAGCGAGGCCTGCTTGGGCTGGCTAGAGATCCAGCCAGCCCAAAGCAGGCCTCGTTCACCTGGTGCTCTCCTTGGCCTCCCACCCTCCACAGTCAAAAGGCCAGCAAGCCACACGCTGCCCAAAATCACATAGGGAGTGGAGAAAGGGTGGCATGGGCATCTCCAGGGGTTAATGAGGGCTGCTGGGGGCGTGGCAAAGCCCCTGGTGGCTGGCTGGCTGCCCGCTCTCCTAATCCAGGGATTGTTATGCAGCTGCACCTACTACTCAATGGACAAGGTAGGTGGGAAGGAGGAGGGGGAGCCCTCAGAAGGGTTCAGGAGTTGTGCTCCTGTTAAACCTGAGGCCTGGGCATTATATCCTGAAAGGTCCCCCCCTTCCCCAACCTGCCCCCTTCCCTTGACTTCACCAGCAGCATAAAACCTACACATTTGCTTTTTGCTCCCCTACAGTCACTTGTTGGAGGTGGGCGTTGCTTGAATTCTAGCGGCTTAGAAACGTGGCAGAAATGCCAAGCACGAGACACTTACTGGTTCAGTCCGGCCCCTGGCGTGATCAATCGCAGCAGCTGCTGGAGACGGGCAGGGAACAGGTTGCTCCTTGGTGGAGAGGACAGAGGCTGGTCCTCGTCCTTGGCGGGGTATGTGGCTTCTGTCGTCCGAGCCGCTTAACGCTCCTAGTATGCTCTCATCTGGGGGGAAAAAAAGAGTCAGGCAGGCTGAAATATGTGCCAGCATGCCCCAAACCAAAATATTTGTCTCTAGGGTTGCCAATCCCCAGGTGGGGGCAGGGGATCCCCCGGTTTGGAGGCCCTCCCCCCGCTTCAGGATCGTCAGAAAGCGGGGGGAGGGGAGGGAAATGTCTGCTGGGAACTCTATTATTCCCTATGGAGATTTATTCCCATAGAAAATCATGGAGAATTGATCTGTGCGTATCTGGGGCTCTGGGGGGGGGGCCCTGTTTTTTGGGGTAGAGGCACCAAATTTTCAGTATAGCATCCAGTGCCTCTCCCCCCAAAACCCTCAAAGTTTCAAAACGATTGGACCAGGGGGTCCAATGGCCCATCCGGTCCAACACTCTGTGTCACATAAGAACATAAGAGAAGCCATGTTGGATCAGGCCAATGGCCCATCCAGTCCAACACTCTGTGTCACATAAGAACATAAGAGAAGCCATGTTGGATCAGGCCAATGGCCCATCCAGTCCAACACTCTGAGTCACATAAGAACATAAGAGAAGCCATGTTGGATCAGGCCAGTGGCCCATCCAGTCCAACACTCTGTGTCCCATAAGAGCATAAGAGAAGCCATGTTGGATCAGGCCAATGGCCCATCCAGTCCAACACTCTGTGTCACACTGTGGCAAAAAAAAGGAGACCAGGTGCCATCAGGAGGTCCATCAGTGAAGCCAGGACACTAGAAGCCCTCCCACTATTGCCCCCTCCAAGCAGCGTTCTAACCCGACTGGAAATAGTAGTAGTAGTGGTAGTAGTAGTAGAAGAAGTAGTAGAACAGGAGAAGAAGACGCCCTTCACTCAAGAGTCTTAGAGTGGCTCACAATCTCCTTTATCTTCCTCCCCCACAACAGACACCCTGTGAGGTGGGTGGGGCTGGAGAGGGCTCTCACAGCAGCTGCCCTTTCAAGGACAACCTCTGCCAGAGCTATGGCTGACCCAAGGCCATTCCAGCAGCTGCAAGTGGAGGAGTGGGGAATCAAACCCAGTTCTCCCAGATAAGAGTCTGCACATTTAACCACTACACCAAACTGGAGGAGGAGGAGATTGGATTTATACCAGAAGGTGGTGGTGGCTACAAGCATAGCCAGTTTCAAGAGGGGTTTGGATAAAAATATGAAGCAGAGATCCATCAGTGGCTATTAGCCACAGCATATTATTGGAACTGTCTGGGGCAGTGATGCTCTGTATTCTTGGTGCTTTGGGGGTGGGGAGGGGCAAAGTGGAAGGGCTTCTAGCCCCACTTGTGAACCTCCTGATGGCACTTGGGGTTGTTTTGGCCACTGTGTGACACAGAGTGTTGGACTGGATGGGCCATTGGCCTGATCCAACATGGTGTCTCTTAAGTTCATATGACTGGGACAGTGGTGCTCTGTATCCTTGGTGCTTGGGGGGGGGCACAGTGGGAGGGCTTTTAGTGTCCTGGCCCCACCAATGGACCTCCTGATGGCACCTGTATTTTTGACCACTGTGACACGGAGTGTTGGACTGGATGGGCCATTGGCCTGCTCCAACATGGCTTCTCTTATGTTCTTATGTGACACAGAGTGTTGGACCGGATGGGCCATTGGCCTGATCCAACATGGCTTCTCTTATGTGACACAGAGTGTTGGACTGGACGGGCCATTGGCCTGATCCAACATGGCTTCTCTTATGTTCTTATGTGACACAGAGTGTTGGACCGGATGGGCCATTGGCCTGATCCAACATGGCTTCTCTTATGTGACACAGAGTGTTGGACTGGACGGGCCATTGGCCTGATCCAACATGGCTTCTCTTATGTTCTTATGTGACACAGAGTGTTGGACCAGATGGGCCACTGGCCTGATCCAACAGGGCTTCTCTTATGTTCTTATGTGACACAGAGTGTTGGACTGGATGGGCCATTGGCCTGATCCAACATGGCTTCTCTTATGTTCTTATGTGACACAGAGTGTTGGACTGGATGGGCCACTGGCCTGATCCAACATGACTTCTCTTATGTTCTTATGTGACACAGAGTGTTGGACTGGATGAGCCATTGGCCTGATCCAACATGACTTCTCTTATGTGACACAGAGTGTTGGACTGGAGGGGCCATTGGCCTGATCCAACATGGCTTCTCTTATGTTCTTATGTGACACAGAGTGTAGGACCGGATGGGCCATTGGCCTGATCCAACATGGCTTCTCTTATGTTCTTATGTGACACAGAGTGTTGGACTGGATGGGCCACTGGCCTGATCCAACAGGGCTTCTCTTATGTTCTTATGTGACACAGAGTGTTGGACTGGATGGGCCATTGGCCTGATCCAACATGGCTTCTCTTATGTTCTTATGTGACACAGAGTGTTGGACTGGATGGGCCACTGGCCTGATCCAACATGACTTCTCTTATGTTCTTATGTGACACAGAGTGTTGGACTGGATGAGCCATTGGCCTGATCCAACATGACTTCTCTTATGTTACACAGAGTGTTGGACTGGATGGGCCATTGGCCTGATCCAGCATGGCTTCTCTTATGTTCCTATGTGACACAGAGCGTTGGACTGGACGGGCCATTGGCCTGATCCAACATGGCTTCTCTTATGTTCTTACCGCAGCCTTCACTCTAAAACTGTGAGCATCTTACAATCCCCTTTCCTCCCTCTCCTCACAGTAGACTTCCTGTGAGGTAGGTGGGGCTGAGAGAGCTCTGAGAGAACTGCTCTTGAGAGAACTGTGACTGACTTAAGGTCACATCAGCAGGTGCATGTGGAGGAGTGGGGAATCAAACCCGGTTCACCCAGATATGTGTCCGCACATTTAAACACTACACCAAACTAGTACCTGGATAGACCACCAAGGGTAGTGATGCAGAGGCAAGCGATGTCAAAACGACCTCTGAATGTATCTTGCCTTGAGCACAGTGATGACTGTGGTACTCATTTACTGGGTACTGAGCAGCAATGACTCAGTGTTTGCACAAAGGACTACCTTTACCTTGCACAGGTCTGAAATGTATTGGGAGATCTGTAATCTCCTTGCTGTCTAATTGGAGCCTGAGGGTAGCTAGGGTAGAATAGCAATTATGTGCATGTTCTATGTTGCTTTTCAAATGCAAAGAAGGTGAGAGCTGATACTTCCCCATTTATTTACAGGGCTTTTTTTTCTGTAATAAGAGCCTTGTAAGCTCTTGGAGGATTGGCTACATCTAGGGTTGCCAATCCCCAGGCGGAGGCAGGGGATCCCCCGGTTTGGAGACCCTCCCCCCGCTTCAGGGTCGTCAGAAAGCGGGGGGAGGGGAGGGAAATGTGTACTGGGAACCCCATTATTCCCTATGGAGATTTATTCCCATAGAAAATCATGGAGAACTGATCTGCGGGTATCCGGGGCTCTGGGGGGGCTGTTTTTTGGGGTAGAGGCACCAAATTTTCAGTATACCATCTAGTGCCTCTCCCCAAAATACCCCCCCAAGTTTCAAAAAGAATTCTATGAGCCCCAAAATAAGGTGCCCCTATCCTTCATTATTTCCTATGGAAGGAAGGAATTGAAAAGGTGTGCCGTCCCTTTAAATGTGATGGCCAGAACTCCCTTTGGAGCTCAATTATGCTTGTCACAGCCTTGATCTTGGCTCCACCCCTAATGTCTCCTGGCTCCACCTCCAAAGTCTCCTGGCTCCACCCCCAAAGTCCCCAGATATTTCTTGAACTGGACTTGGCAACCCTAGCTACATCAGGGGTGTGTGGCCTAATATGCAAAGGGATGCCTGCTACAAAAAAAAAAAGGCCTTGTTTATTTATATAAGTTATTTATAGTCTGCCTTTCTTATCGGGAATCATGGTGGATTACCCGGAGTGAGTCAGTACAATTGACAAAATGGAACATTCAATAACCAATGCTTTAAGATTAGGGTTGTAGACCCAACCAGAAGTCTGAAAAGCAGAACTGAAGTGAAGCGTGTTAACATGGCATATTAAATGATGCAGAATTGCACTGTAGGATCCAACCCACAGCAAATGATACAGAATAGTACCGACCACAGTCCCCGGAAATTTATCCAAGCAACTTGGTGAAGCCTTTTGTACACGGCTACCCTATTGCCTGCGTAGAAAAGCCCACTCGAATAACTCAGGTTTTCACCGTTTCTGTTAATTTGATGAGTAGAAGCTCTAAGACTAGGGTGGCCAAACTTGGTTAACGTAAGAGCCACATAGAAGACACATCAGATGTTTGAGAGCCGCAAGACATCAAAGTCAGGGGTGGGTGGGAGGGAGGGAGGGAAGGAAGGAAGGAAGGAAGGAAGGAAGGAAGGAAGGAAGGAAGGAAGGAAGGAGGGAAGGAGGGAAGGAAGGAAGGAAGGAAGCAAGGAAGGAAGGAGGGAGGGAGGGAGGGAGGGAAGGAGGGAGGGAGGGGGGAGGGAGGGGGGAGGGAAGGAAGGAAGGAAGGAAGGAAGGAGGGAGGGAGGGAAGGAAGGAAGGAAGGAAGGAAGGAAGGAAGGAAGGAAGGAAGGAAGGAGGGAGGGAAGGAGGGAGGGAAGGAAGGAAGGAAGGAAGGAAGGAAGGAAGGAAGGAAGGAAGGAAGGAAGGAAGGAAGGAAGGAAGGAAGGAAGGAAGGAAGGAAGGAAGGAAGGAAGGAAGGAAGGAAGGAAGGAAAAGACAACAAAAGAAAGCTACTTTAAATGCATTCTCCAAGCTGCCAGCTTGCTGGCTGGGCTTAGAAAAGTGATTTAAGGAGACAAATGACTTCTCCAAGCTGGCTTTGAGAGCCACACAATATGTGTGAAAGAGCCACATGTGGTTCCTGAGCCACAGTTTGGCCGCCTCTACCCTAAGATAACACACCCTGTGCATGCTATTGATGCAGCATGCATCCTTTCATAATTGCACCTACGTAGGAAGCTGTGGAGTGACCAACTGCTCAAGGACAAGTGAAGAGAGGGTTTGACCTTTTCAAAATCCCAGACAGCTGAAAATACCGAGCAGACCTGTAGGAATGCATTGTATTTATTATGACAATGTGCACTGCATCTATCATGCACACCACTGACGCAACCATCTAGACAGCTGTGGCCCCAGTGAGTCTAGATGCTTGGAGTTAGATGCCAAAAATACAGAGCTCCGTCTTCTTTGGTCTTTCCCAAAGACACATACTTTCTTTAGAGCTCTTCCCGTTAAGCTCTGCATGACATCCATCGGTCACGGCTCTGTTGCTGCCCCTGGATATCTTGGCTCCGTAGGTCAACATTGCACATTGATTCCCAGGTAGCAGCCAGAAACAGAGCATATTTTAAGGCCATAATGAATGGAGAAAATATTCTAGAAAAACAAACAAACTTGTGACTGTAAACCAGAACGGGGACTAGCTATTGCCATGGTCAGGAGTCAGGACAGACAAAAGGAAATACTTCTTCACACAGTGTGCGAATAAAATGTGTGGAATTTGCTGCTGGAGGATGTGATGGCTGCAGGCAGAGATGGCTTAAAAGAGGATTAGGCCAGAGGTGTCAAACATGCCGCTCGAGGGCCGAATTAGGCCCTGAAGGGCTCCTGTCAGGCCCACAAGCAATTCACTGTTATCTGCTTCCTTCTCTCTCTCTTGCTTCCTTCTGCATCCCAGCTTGCTTTGCCAGGCTGGCTCAATCGCACAGGAGCTACACAGCAAAGCCTTTATTGTCTCCACTGATCTGACCAGCACATGAAGCAACTTATGTACAAAAGCTCACAATGCCCCAGCCATTTCATGTTTTCCCCAGGTCAGGCTCAAAGCATTGACCACAAGCAGGGCTTTTTTTTAATAGCATGAACTCCTTTGCTTATTAGGCCACACACACACTGATGTAGCCAATCCTCCTGGAGCTTACAGTAGGCCTTGTACTATGAGCCCTGTAAGCTCTTGGAGGACTGGCTCCATCAGGGGTGTGTGGCCTAATACGCAAAGGAGCTCCTGCTATAACAAAGCCCTGACATGAAATTTCTGTAATCAAAAGTAGGATTGCAACTTACAGACACACACCTGAGCAACACCTGAACAACATACTCAGGATTGTTACAGCAGAGACACTGTCTTCAGATTTTGATGCAATAATTCAGAGCAAGAGGTGTTAGCTATCAGAGACTGTTAATAAACAAAATATTGCAAGGGTGCTAAATTAAGCATATTTTAAGTTTTTTTAAAAAATCTTTAATAGTGTTTGTGTCCTTTATAAAGTTTATACATCTGCTACCTGGCATTACATTTTATGACACGCATGGACTGGCCCGACAAGGTCGCATTTATGTCAGATCCAGCCCTCATAACAAATGAATTCGACACCCCTCTTTGCGCTGATGTGATGACAGCATTTCACGGTTTGTACCAGAAGTGACATCGCAACATCAGGACAATACCTGTCCCCCCATTCCCTCCCCCACCATAATGGGAGACCAGGCAACCGTAATTCAATGACAGATGCATATTCTGCAAATAAAAGCTCGTTCTGTGGCTCCAGAGACTGAGCTGTGGTCTAATGCTTAGAGAACTGGCTTGGATTCTAATCCATTTCTGCCATGAATTCAGTGGCTGGCCTGGAGTTGTCAGGGGCTTGGATCCGACCAGTTTTTCTGCTCAACCTCACCTAATTTTCCCCACCTCCCCGACTGCAGGCTCTGCCCCATGATTCCTAGAACATCTCACTGGGTTGTCAAAAAGGGGTCCCTTTTTCCAGCAACCTCCCGTCCCCCCCCAAAAACGGGTTGGAACCAGCCCACTGCCTCTCAACCACACAACTTCTAGGAAAAGAAAGGGAGTAGCTATATACAGACAAAATTATACTAAAGGTCCAAACAGGGGTTTTTTTTGTAGAAAAATAGGTGGTGGAACTCATTAGCATATGCCCCCCAACAACCAAAAGCAACCCGACACAAGAAAGGAGAGCCCTGGGTGAGTGAGGCCTGCTTGGGTGGTTAGAGATCCAGCTGACCTGGGGTTAGGGTTGCCAAGTCCAATTCAAGAAATATCTGGGGACGTTGGGGGTGGAGCCAGGAGAATCTGGGGGTGGAGCCAGGAGACATTAGGAGACTCTGGGGGTGGAGCCAGGAGCCAAGATCAAGGCTGTGACAAGCATAATTGAACTCCAAAGGGAGTTCTGGCCATCACATTTAAAGCAACAGCACACCTTTTCAATTCCTTCTTTCCATAGGAAATAATGAAGGATAGGGGCACCTTCTTTTGGGGCTCATAGAATTGGACCCCCTGGTCCAATCTTTTTGAAACTTGGGGGGTATTTTGGGGAAAGGCACTAGATGCTATGCTGAAAATTTGGTGCCTTTACCCCAAAAACAGCCCCCCCCAGAGCCCAGATCAATTCTCCATTATTTCCTATGGGAATAAATCTCCATAGGAATAATAGAGTTCCCAGCAGACATTTCCCTCCCCTCCCCCCGCTTTCTGACGACCCTGAAGCGGGGGGAGGGTCTCCAAACCGGGGGATTCCCTGCCCCCGCCTGGGGATTGCAACCCTACCTGGGGTTCTTCTTGGCTGCCCCTCCCCCCACAGTCAAAAGGCCAGAAAGCCACCCACCACCCAAAATCACGTAAGACATGGAGAAAGGGTGGTGTGGGCTTCTCCAGGGGTTAAGGAGGACTGCTGGGGGCGTGGCAAAGCCCCTGGTGGCTGGCTGGCTGCCCAGTCTTCTAATCTAGGGATTGTTAAGCAGCTGCACCTACTGTTCAATGGACAAGATAGGTAGGTGGGAGGAGGAGGAGGAGGCTGTCAGGAAGCTGAGTTCCTGTGAGCTCCTGCTGAATTCAAGGCCCCGGTCCAAGCAATACAGATTGGTTGCCAACGGGACTGGAGAAAGATGCCTTGCCCCTTTAATAGAGGGCAAATGCATGGGAATCAGCAGCTGAAACTTCCCATTGAATTGGGAGGGGGGGGGTGGTGGTTTCGACATTATCCGGTAAGCAACATCCTATTAATCGTCTCTTAAAGGGACAGGACATCCACTCCCCCTTTCATGCAGCTGAGAACTCTGACAAAGGGTTATACAAACAGTCAGCGATGGCGGTAGACTAAGCCACAAAAAAACCCCACATCAGCACCAGAAAAATGGATCTGGGTGAAAAGAAGTCCCTACGTCAAAACATTTAAACTCTACGTCAGCGTTCCCTCTCAGTTGAGTTAGTGTGAGCTAGCGCACTGTTTTTTAGCCTCCGGCTCACACATTTTTGCCTTAGCTCAGGAAGGAAGGCCCCAGAGGAAACTGATTTATATGAACATATGAAGCTGCCTTATACTTAATCAGACCCTGGGTCCATCAAAGTCAGTCTTGTCTACTCAGACTGGCAGTGGCTCTCCAGGGTCTCAAGCTGAGGTTTTCCACGCCTCCTTGCCTGGACCCTTTTTAGTTGGAGATGCTGGGGATTGAACCTGGGACCTTCTGCTTACCAAGCAGACGCTCTACCACTGAGCCACCATCCTTCCCCAGCATTTACTTATGCAGTAGCTCACAACTTTAATGCCAGCAGCTCATGAAGTAGAATTCTCGCTCACAAGGCTCAGCAGCTTAAGAGGGAACGTCGCTCAACATCCCCAGCTCAACGCAGCCGGAGAAGTTTTCATTTCAATAATTACTGCTTTCGTTCCTTTGAATACACCCCAGAACCACAAGAGATGCAACAGCTGAAATCACACCCAGAGGGAGGAAAAAGAGATAACTCAAAATCCGCTTCTGCGCTTCGAATGTCCCCTTTTAAAGACGGCGCGTCCCCTTTCCCATTCCCCACGAGAGCCGTTGTGTCCAGGCCATCCATTAATGCCACCCACCTGTTTGCATCCATTATCTCCTTCCTCAGACCAGCCAAGTGCTCTCTTTGCCGCTGCGGGGCGGAATGCCTCTGAAAAACACGAGCTGCAAACTCAGCGCCCAGCCGCTCTCCCGGAGGTGGCCCGGAGCCTGTGGTCAGCTTTGCTACTGAACCCAGCAGCCCAAACAAAGAGAACTGCTAAGCAAAACTCTATTGTGTCAGCCTGGAAGCACTGCTTTGACCGTCCCTGATGCCAATCCTGTGGGATTTTTCTCCCTGGCAGGGAGAGCGCTCAGCATCCAAGAGCAGAGCATTTATGGCGCCCCTAGTTGGGGCAAGGAGATGCCAAAACCTTGGGGAAAATTCTTTCAGCCTCCTGGGAACTCCTTTCCTGGGGTGCTTTGGAAGGGAAATACTGGGAGATCCATGAATGGGTTTTCCTATAATTTTTTACCAGTAAATAAGGCCCCTGATTGAAGAGACAGGGTTGCCAACACTGGGTTGGGACATTTCTGGAGATTTGGGGCTAGAGCCGGAGGAATCTGGGGAGGGAATGGCCCTCAGCAAGGTAGGATGCCATGGAGGCCACCTTCCAGACCCGCCATTTTCTCTAGGGGCGTTTTCGCACTCACCTTCAGCCGGCGCGACCCCCCTCTTCACCGCGCAGGATCTGCGCGGATTTCGCACTAAACGCCGCGGAGCAGCCGGAAGAGCCGGAAACTCCCGGCGCTTTTGCGGCGCAAACCGAAACCGCCAAAAAGCAGTTTGGCGTTTGCGCCGCAAAAGCGCCGGGAGTTTCCGGCTCTTCCGGCTGCTCCGCGGCGTTTAGTGCGAAATCCGCACAGATCCTGCGCGGTGAAGAAGGGGGGTCGCGCCGGCTGAAGGTGAGTGCGAGATCAGTGGGAATTCTGGGAGATCTCCAGGCCTGACCTGATGTTCAAGACCCTCAGAAGTGCTGTAGGGTCTCTGTGAATGGTGCTGGCGAAAGTGGTCTGCTGGAATGGGGTGTGTGAAAGATGCCTCTTTGATAAAGACCTGGTTGGAAACTAGGGTGACAAGTCCCCCGTGGCCTCTGGCGGGGGACTGTTTGTGCGCACGCAGCACAATGACGTTACTCGCAGTGACGTCATCGTGCTGGCAACATCGTGCGCCAGCCTAGGGTTGCCAATCCCCAGGTGGGGGCAGGGGATCCCCCGGTTTGGAGACCCTCCCCACGCTTCAGAGTCGTCAGAAAGCGGGGGGATGGGAGGGAAATGTCTATTATTCTCTATGGAGATTTATTCCCATAGAAAATCATGGAGAATTGATCCGCGGGTATCTGGGGCTCGGGGGTGTGTGTGTTTTTTTGGGGTAGAGGCACCAAATTTTCAGTATAGCATCCAGTGCCTCTTCCCAAAGTACCCCCCAAGTTTCAAAAAGATTGGAGCAGGGGGTTCAATTCTATGAGCCCCAAAAGAAGGTGCCCCATCCTTCATTATTTCCTATGGAAGGAAGGAATTGAAAAGGTGTGCCATCCCTTTAAATGTGATGGCCAGAACTCCTTGGAGTTCATTTATGCTTGTCACACCCTTGCTCCTGGCTCCGCCCCTAATGTCTCCTGGCTCCACCCCAAAAGTCTCCTGGCTCCACCTCCAAAGTCCCCAGATATTTCTTGAATTGGACTTGGCAACCCTACGCCAGCCGCTTTAGGAGCTTCCGGGAAAACTCTATGGTTTTCCCAGACACTCTAGCAATTTGGGAGGGAAAACTCTATGGTACAATAGTTACTATAGAATTTTCCCTCCCAAATTGCTAGAGCGTCCGGGGAAACCATAGAATTTCCCCGGAAGCTCCTGGAGCGGCTGGCATGTGATGTCACCAGCGTGATGATGTCACTGCAAGTGATGTCGGAAGAGGATCCATTGTGAGCCAGCGGGTTGGGAACCTTCAAGGTAGGGCAACGGCAGCTCTATTGGAAACGGTGTCACGATCTGGAATTCCTGTCAAAGGCTGTTTGATATTCACACTGATTTGGTGATAATTCTGTACTTTGGAAATGTGGAATTGAAAGCAACACTGGAGAATTTGAAGGACTATTTCTCACGAGGACAGAAATCTCTTGTCAATAAATATCCTTTATCAACAGAACCAGCAGTAGCACTTTAAATCAGCCCACTGGAGTGGGGAGATTGTTATTTAAGCTTCAAACTTTGAATAACTGAACTTTGAAGGAAGGGCTTTTGAAAATCTGAAAAAAGGACTCTTTGAAATTCACACCATGATACAGAAAACTGCACTTTATTATTGTATATATTGTACCATGCTGAGAGCCAGTGTGGTGTAGTGGCTAAGTGGGCGGACTCTTATCTGGGAGAACTGAGTTTGACTCTCCACTCCTCCACTTACAGCTGCTGGAATGGCCTTGGGTCAGCCATAGCAATCTTAGGAGTTGTCCTTGAAAGGGCAGCTGCCGTAAGAACTCTCTCAGCCCCACCCACCTCACAGGGTGTCTGTTGTGGGGGAAGGAGATAAAGGAGATTGTAAGCCGCTCTGATTCAGAGAGAAGGGCGGGGTATAAATCTTCAATATTATGTCATTTGTACAGGAAATTTATCGTATATAATATTGTGAATGTGAGTGCTGTATAATTCCATGATTGTATCATTATAGAGAGTAGTAAGTGATATGTGAGTTATAATTTATGAATTGATTTTGTTATTTTTTTCCACGGTTACATTGTTGCCGTATTATTTATCTATTTATTTATGTTTACTTTAGGTTTCTATGCCGCCCACTCCGCAAGCGGACTCTGGGGGCTAACAGTCATCATAAGCAGTTTAAAATACAATGATAAAAGAATAAGGATATTCCTCTACTATGTGGAACTCTAGGCTTGTTATCTGCCTGGAAGCTTGCAACCAGTGTTCCCTTTAAGCAGCGTGAGTGTGAGCTAGCTCAGTTTTTTTAGCCTCCGGCTCACACATTTTTGTCTTAGCTCAGGGTGGAGGGCCCCAGAACACACTGACTTAAGCAGTAGCCAAATTGCTCGCTCACAACTTGAATGCCAGTCACTCACAAAGTAAGGTTTTTTTGCTTACAAGACTCCACAGCTTCAAGGGAGCGTCGTTGGCAACCCTATTTAAGGGGTGAAAAACGCCCCATGACCGTTCTTTCCGGACTGCGTCTCCCTTCCAAGCCCAGCGTTTGCCTTCATAGAAAGATGAACATCCCCCGATCAGTGTTCCCTCTGAGCTGAGAGAGCGTGAGCTAGCTCACAGATTTTTAGCCTCTGGCTCACACCTTTTTGTCTTAGCTCAGGAGGATGACCCCAGAGCATAGTAATGTATGCAGTAGCTCACAACTTTAACCTCAGTAGCTCACAAAGTAGAATTTTTGCTCACAAGACTCTGCAGCTTAGAGGGAGCATGCCCCCCCCTCCCCACCCCGGATCGACGTTGCCCACATTCCAACCCCGCCTATCAATGGCTCATGTATCTCTGGCTGGAAGTTAAGGAATTCGCTGGCATGGCCTCCGCCACCCCCCTAATCCTCTCCCTTTGCTTTGCTTCGAGATAATTTGGGGCCTGACAAAAGGCTCGCTAGGCAGTGGCACCGCTCATGTGCCTGGCTCGGGGGTGGGGGACGGATTCTCATAGATGGGTAAGCAGCGATAATAGCCAGAGGAGAAGTCAACGTGGCAGGTTAATCGGGGTGGGGGAGTGCTGGCCGTCCACTGGCCTGTTCAGTCAATGGCCTTTTGCTGGGCTCTCTTCCCTTCACCGCCACAGCCTGCCAATCAGCTTTTGTTTGGTTGTCAGTCCCTTGATCCAGTCTGTTCAGACCAGCTTTCCCAGGTCTACATTCCTGACCCGGGGATCGAGTTCCGAGGCCTGATCGCTCCCCGTGTGACTCTCTTTCAGTCTTAACAGAGGACAATAACGCAACGGTGAAAGGAAACAAAAGTGAGCGATTGCAACCCTCTAGCCCAGGGGTCCCCAAAGTTTTGAGCCTGTGGGAACGTTTGGGATTTTGACACCGCTTGGGGTTGCCAGCCTCCAGGTGGGGCTTGGAGATATCCTGCTTTTACAGCGGATCTCCAGATGGCAGAGATCAGCTCCTCTGGAGAAAATGGCTGCTCTGAAGGGTGGAATCTACCAGCCTGAGGCCTTTCCCCTTCCCAAACTCTGCCCTCTCTGGATCCACCCCCAAGGTCCATTCAGCAGAGACAAGCTGGCTCAAAGCATCAACTGATCCTCTGCAAGGTTACCACTCTCATAACCAAGACGACAGCTTATTCACAAAACTGGAAACTGAAACAAGTGCTCCACTCAATAGGACCAAACTAAATCATAGATATTGGGGAGGGGGTGGAGCAGACTGTTCAATTACATATATACACAGGCCTCATTTTTGGCAGGAGCTCACAGGTGCGAAGCTCCATAACCTTGAATTTTCCTTCCTTCCTTCCTTCCTTCCTTCCTTCCTTCCTTCCTTCCTTCCTTCCTTCCTTCCTTCCTTCCTTCCTTCCTTCCTTCCTTCCTTCCTTCCTTCCTTCCTTCCTTCCTTCCTTCCTTCCTTCCTTCCTTCCTCCCTCCCCTCCCCTTCCTTCCTTCCCTTCCCTCCCTTCTTTTGCTTGCTTTCTCTCCCCACCCAACCTAAAAACTTGCTTCTTGGCTCCACTGTTCGAACCCTCCTGTGAGAATTTTGCTGAACTCTAAGATAGGACAAACTTTCTATTATTCCCGCCCCCCCCCCCCCACAAGGTGAAAACAACCAAAACATATAATAAAGCATACAGATGGAAATCTTCCATCATGCCACTGTAGCCATGTAGGAGAAAGTAATTTTAAAAGGATGATGGGAGCAAGGTTTTATGATGACAATTCTAATTCCAGAAGCATTTTAAGGTAGATGCTGAGCTGATATAATTTAGTCCACCTTCTGGGGATGTCAGGGGTGGGCGGCAGATGCAGCACCGCAAAATGTTTTAAAAATGTTTTAATAGTGTTTATTATTTGAAGTCCGATAGTTTAATTTGTATTGATTGTCTGAAATTTGGACCGTTAGCAGCCCTGAGTCCGCTTGCGGAGAGGGCAGGGTATAAATTAAAGGTAATAAATAAGTGAGTTGTACTAATGAGCTCCAGCACTTCTTTTTCTACGAAATGACTCCTGTATATACATATGTCGGAGCATCAGGGACATCCTGTGGCGACATCACTGTTTGGGGGCGGGGTTTTCCCAGGCTGGCCAGCAGCAGGCAGAAACCCCCAAAACCAGGGCCCCCAAAAGCCAGAACTGAGGGATGGCAACCTATGTAAATATTAAAGAATCTAAAACCCACCCAGGCACAAGGGGATGGGGGTTATGTCTCTTCCTCCTTTCCCTTTGGTGTAGTGGTTAAGTGCTTGAACTCTTATCTGGGAGAACCAGGTTTGATTCCTCCACTTGCACCTGCTGGGATGGCCTTGGGACAGCCATAGTGGTTAAGTGAGGGACTATTATCTGGGAGAACTGGGTTTGATTCCCCACTCCTCCACTTAGAGCTGCTGGAATGGCCTTGGGTCAGCCATAGCTCTTGAAAGGGCAGCTCCTGTGAGAGTCCTCTCAGCCCCACTCACCTCACAGGGTGTTTGTTGTGGGGGAGGGAGATAAAGGAGATTGTGAGCCGCTCTGAGACTCTTTGGAGTGGAGGGCGGGATATAAATCCAATATCTTCATCTACCTCACAGGGTGTCTGTTGTGGGGGGGAGGAAGGGAAAGGAGATTGTGAGCCACTCTGAGATTCAGAGTGGAGGGCGGGATATAAATCCAATATCTTCATCTACCTCACAGGGTGTCTGTTGTGGGGGGGAGGAAGGTAAAGGAGATTGTGAGCTGCTCTGAGACACTTCAGAGTGGAGGGCGGGATATAAATCCAATATCTTCATCTACCTCACAGGGTGTCTGTTGTGGGGGGGAGGAAGGGAAAGGAGATTGTGAGCCACTCTGAGATTCAGAGTGGAGGGCGGGATATAAATCCAATATCTTCATCTACCTCACAGGGTGTCTGTTGTGGGGGGGAGGAAAGTAAAGGAGATTGTGAGCCGCTCTGAGACTCTTGAGTGGAGGGCGGAATATAATTTCAATAAATCCAATGTTGTCTTCTCCTTTCCCTGCTCAGTGATGTTCCAGATGCTAGCCAGTGGATGCTCAAAACACAATTTCTTAAACAGAATTTGCACACAAGCAATGGTTGGACTTGCACTGAGTAGATTTCCAATTTTAACAAGAACCTCTCAAGTGAAGCCGTCTGGAAAACTCAGTTTACAGCTCACGGTGGTAGGAAAGCAGACTTTTGATATACATGCCTGGTAGGTCAAGTTGTTGAACCTTCTCACATTAGCCAGGCATTGTATAAAATCCTTATATGGCCACAATTATAGCCTTTGGAAGCTAAGGGTGTGGGGGGGGGGTGTGGGAGAGGGGAAGGCTTCTTCTTGTCTAGGGTTGCTAACCTCCAGGTGAAGCCTGGAAATAGGGCGGCCAGGTCTGACTCAGGAAATATCTGGGGACTTTGAGGGGTGGAGCCAGGAGCAAGGGTGTGACGAGCATGACTGAACACTGAAGGGAATTCTGGTCATCACATTTAAAAGGATCGTGATCCTCTTACATGCCTTCCCTTGATTGAAAATAACGGAAGATAGGGGCACCTTCTTTTGGGGCTCATAGAATTGGACTTCTTGGTCTAATCTCTTTGAAACTTGGGCAGGGGGGGGGGAGCTAGAGGAAAGGCACCAGATGCTATGCTGAAAATTTAGTGCTTCTACCTAAAAAAAACAGCCCCGTTATACCTATAAAGATCAGTCTCCATAGGGAACAATGGAGTACCCAGTGGACATTTCCCTCCTTCCCTCCACCCCCCGTTCTGCTTTCTGATAACCCCGAAATAGGGGGAGGGCCTCCAAACCGGGGGATCCCCTGCCTCCAACTGGGGAATGGCAACCCAACCTGGAAATCTCCCAGAATTACAAGATCTCCGGATGATATTAGTTATTTTCCTTGGAGGAAATGGCCAATTTGGGGGGTGAACCCCACGGCATTATTCCCCACTATGGTCCCTCCCTTCACCAGTCTCCGCCCATAGGCCTCACTCCTCTAGTCTCCAGGAATTCCCCAACCAGGAGATGACAACCCTTTTCCTGTCTGTAATCTAGTGGGTTCTATGCATCAATGAGGCAAGGTGGTAGCGGCAACAAGCTCTTTATTGAGTACAGCATGGTTGGTGGCCGCCCTAACGAGAGTGAAGAACGGGGCCTGCTGGGCCAACTATATACAACCCTGGGTTCCCGCATAGGGTTGCCAATCCCCAGGTGGGGGCAGGGGATCCCCGGGTTTGGAGGCCCTCCCCCCGCTTCAGGGTCGTCAGGAAAGCGGGGGAAGGGAAGGGAAATGTCTGCTGGGAACTCTGTTATTCCCTATGGAGATTTATTCCCATAGAAAATAATGGGGAATTGATCTGGGGGTATCTGGGGCTCTGGGGGTGCTATTTTTTGAAGTAGAGGCACCAAATTTTCAGTGCAGCATCTAGTGCCTCTCCCCAAAATACCCTCCAAATTTCAAAACGATTGGACCAGGGGGTCCAATTCTATGAGCCCCAAAAGAAGGTGACATCCTTCATTATTACCTATGGAAGGAAGGCATTGAAAAAGGTGTGCTGTCCCTTTAAATGTGATGGCCGGAACTCCCTTGGAGTTCAATTATGCTTGTCATACCCTTGTTCCTGGCTCCACCCCTAATGTCTCCTGGCTCCACCCCCAACGTCTCCTGGCTCCACCCCCAAAGTCCCCAGATATTTCTTGAATTGGACTTGGCAACCCTATTCCCGCACTAGTGTGTGATTGGGTCATTCAAACCTAGGGTTGCTAATCCCCAGGTAGGGGCAGGGGATCCCTAGGTTTGGAGGCCCTCCCCCCGCTTCAGGGTCGTCAGAAAGCGGGGGGAGGGGAGGGAAATGTCTGCTGGGAACTCTATTATTCCCTAGGGAGATTTATTCCCATAGAAAATCATGGAGAATTGATCAGTGGGTATCTGGGGCTCTGGGGGGGCTGTTTTTTTGGGGTAGAGGCACCAAATTTTCAGTATAGCATCTAGTGCCTCTCTCCAAAATACCCCCCAAGTTTCAAAGGGATTGGACCAGGGGGTCCAATTCTGTGAGCCCCAAAAGAAGGTGCCCCTATCCTTCATTATTTCCTATGGAAGGAAGGCATTGAAAAGATGTGCCGTCCCTTTAAATGTGATGGCCGGAACTCCCTTTGGAGTTCAGTCATGCTTGTCACAGCCTTGATCTTGGCTCCACCTCCAGTGTCTCCTGGCTCCACTCCCAAAGTCCACAGATATTTCTTAAATTGGACTTTGCAACCCTATTCAAACCAGCAGGGGGCCTAGGCTTCCCAACTCTCCCGCCCTGGCGGGGGACCCCAGGATTTCCAGCCTCTTCCCCCGCTCCCCAAAAAAACGGAAGCGGGGGGAGGGGGGGAAATGGCACCAAGGAGCATGGCGAGCCACCCCATCCTGGAGTGGGCGACGCCGCCACGCCGCTGCCGCCCCCTCCCCGCCCACCACAGCTGCTCCTCCGAAATGGGCCCAGGCTGAGCCCATCTCGGAGGAGCAGCCACGGGGAGTGGAGAAGAGGCGGCAACCGCGCAGCGGCATTGCCCGTTCCGAGACGGGGCGGCTCGCCACGCTCCCCTGCGCCGTTTCCCCCCTCCCCCTAGCTCCACCCCAGTGTCTCCTGGCTCCACCCCCAAAGTCTCCTGGCTCCACCCCCAAAGTAACCAGATATTTCTGGAGTTGGACTTGGCAACCCTAAGGGGGCCTGTAATTGGAGCAGGGCAGTCTGGATTTGGATCCTCCCACCCATTGTTCCGAAGTCCCCAAGCACAGTCCTTCAGGCTCCAATGAGCCAGGCAGAAACACCATTGATAACGTTGACTCTCATACATAGCACAGTCCTTCTTCAATAGCAGCCGGGCTTAAGACAAAGTCACTGTGTTCGATAAGTTTGGTGCAGGGAGATGGAGACGAGAGGAGGGGGCGGAGAGTCACGGTCGGAATGCCAGGGGTTCTATTCCTGGTTCAAAAATCCAAAGGCAGTTCCCCCAGTGACAACTGGCAGTAGTATTTTGGGAAGGGGGAAGCGCGGGGAGGGGTAGCTGCCTTCTAGCAGGCAACTGTGAGAGAAGCCCCGCCTTCCAGAGTCATCCCACAATCTCACAACCATTTTGGAGAATTAAAAAAATCTACGGCAGGGGTAGTCAAACTGCAGCTCGGGATCCACATGTGCCTCTTTCACACATATTGTGAGGCTCTCAAAGTCCCCACTGACTCACTGGCTGGCTTAGAGAAGGCATTTCTCTCTTGAAATCATTTCTCCAAGCCAAGCCAGCTGGCAGCTTGGAGAATGCATTTAAAGTTAAAGTTGCTTTCTTTCCACCTGTCTCTCCCCGAGAGCCAGGTCGGTGTAGTGGTGAAGTGCGCGGACTCTTATCTGGGAGAACCGGGTTTGATTCCCTACTCCTCCACTTGCACCTGCTAGCATGGCCTTGGGTCAGCCATAGCTTTCATAGAAGCTGTCCTTGAAAGGGCTGCTGCTGTAAAAGCACTCTCAGCCCCACCTACCTCACAGGGTGTCTATTGTTTGCGGGGACGGGGGAAGGCAGAGGAGATTGTGACCGCTCTGAGACTCTGAGATTCAGAATATAGGGCGGGATATAAATCCAAAATCTTCTTCCCTCCTCTCTCCCAGCTATTCCTTCCTTCCTTCCTTCCTTCCTTCCTTCCTTCCTTCCTTCCTTCCTTCCTTCCTTCCTTCCTTCCTTCCTTCCTTCCTTCCTTCCTTCCTTCCTTCCTTCCTTCCTTCCTTCCCTCCCTCCCTCCCTCCTTCCTTCCTTCCTTCCCTCCCTCCCTCCCTCCTTCCCTCCCTCCCTCCCTCCCTCCCTCCTTCCTTCCTTCCCTCCCTCCCTCCTTCCCTCCCTCCCTCCCTCCTTCCTTCCTTCCTTCCTTCCTTCCTTCCTTCCTTCCTTCCTTCCTTCCTTCCTTCCTTCCTTCCTTCCTTCCTTCCTTCCTCTCTTGCGGCTCTCAAACATCTGATGTTCGTGTCTTGTGGCTGAATAAATCTGACATTTATTCTATGTGGCTCTTATGTTAAGCAAGTTTGG
This sequence comes from Heteronotia binoei, assembly GCF_032191835.1. Taxonomy (NCBI): domain Eukaryota; kingdom Metazoa; phylum Chordata; class Lepidosauria; order Squamata; family Gekkonidae; genus Heteronotia; species Heteronotia binoei. Next base: position 13,108,268 of record NC_083232.1, read on the forward strand.
CCACCCCTGAACTAGCGGCTCCGGGGGTGTCAGGATGCAGAGCTACAGTGCAAACCAAAGTCAGCTCACTGATTAGGTTTTCCATTGTACCTCTGTATCCTGACTCTCCCTGGCCCTTCTTTGTAACCTCATATCAGACTTGGAAGTTTTGAGTCTTAATTGCTTACTTTGGAAATTGTTATTAATATTTAAGGTGCTGCCGGTCTCCAGTTTTGGTCCAACGGCCAATACTGTAAATGCCCCTATTGAGATTGACAGCGCAGCCTCATTTGGAATACTGTGTACAGTTTTGGTCACTGTGTCACAAAAAGGACACTGCTTCTCTTATGTTCTTATGTGACACAGAGTGTTGGACTGGATGGGCCATTGGCCTGATCCAACATGGCTTCTCTTATGTTCTTATGTGACACAGAGTGTTGGACTGGATGGGCCATTGGCCTGATCCAACATGGCTTCTCTTATGTTCTTATGTGACACAGAGTGTTGGACTGGATGGGCCATTGGCCTGATCCAACATGGCTTCTCTTATGTTCTTATGTGACACAGAGTGTTGGACTGTATGGGCCATTGGCCTGATCCAACATGGCTTATCTTATGTTCTTATGTGACACAGAGTGTTGGACTGGATGGGCCATTGGCCTGATCCAACATGGCTTATCTTATGCTCTTATGTGACACAGAGTGTTGGACTGGATGGGCCATTGGCCTGACCCAACAGGGCTTCTCTTATGTTCTTATGTGACACAGAGTGTTGGACTGGATGGGCCATTGGCCTGATCCAACATGGCTTATCTTATGTTCTTATGTGACACAGAGTGTTGGACTGGATGGGCCATTGGCCTGATCCAACATGGCTTCTCTTATGTTCTTATGTGACACAGAGTGTTGGACTGGGTGGGCCATTGGCCTGATCCAACATGGCTTCTCTTATGTTCTTATGTGACACAGAGTGTTGGACTGGATGGGCCATTGGCCTGATCCAACATGGCTTCTCTGATGTTCTTATGTGACAGAGAGTGTTGGACTGGATGGGCCACTGGCCTGATCCAACATGTCTTCTTTTATATTCTTATGTGACAGAGAGTGTTGGACTGGATGGGCCATTGGCCTGATCCAACATGTCTTCTCTTATGTTCTTAAAAGTCTGAGGCTGTGTGCGCTCAGGAGGAGCTTCCGGACCACTCGTGAGCCTCTCAACTGCTCCCCGGGTGCTTCCTGGCCATCCAGACAGGAAGTGCCTTGAAGCCACCTTGGAATTCAGGGACCACTTTGTAAGTGGTGCCTTTCTGAGGTGGCTTCGATCCAGCCTGGGCAGGCTGCGTTCAGGATGGGGATGGCAGGCAGATGTGTTCATGTGTACGAGCTTTTTTGATCCACCTGCCTCCCGTCCCTGGGATGGCTTAAACCGCTCATCTGTTATCAGCGTATGATTCAATGAAATGTGGAATTCACTGCCAGAGGGTGTCGTGATGGCCCCAGGAATCAACGGCTTTAAAAGGGGATTAGATCGATTCATGGAAGCTAAGTCCATCAATAGCTCCTAGCCATAGTGACTAAGGGGGACCTCCACGTTCAGAGGCACTAATCCTTTGAATCCCAGGTCTAAGAGGCAACATCAGGGGAAGGCCTCAGCCTCCATGCCCTGTTGTTGGCCATCCAGAAGAACTGGCTGGCTACTCTGTGAGGCAGGATGCTGGACTAGATGGACCACTGGCCTGACCCAGCAGGGCTCTTCTTATTATCAGGGGAAGGCCTCAGCCTCTTTACCCAGTTATTGTCCCTCCGGAGGAACTGGTTGGCTATTGTGTGAGAAGGATGCTGGATTAGATGGACCACTGGTCTGATCCAGCAGGGCTCTTCTAATGTTCTTATGAGAAAAGGCAGCCGTGGGTGGTTTGGATTAGGGCTCTGCTGCCGGAGCAGGGGAGAGTTACCTCTTTTCCAAGAGGGGGTCCTCTGATGAAGCCCCCAAGGAACAGCCTGGGACGGAACAATGGAGAGGGAATTCATGGGCTTAGTTTGTGCCCAGCCGTCAGAGATGTGGCAGGCAATGGATGTGGCCTCCTAGAACAGTGGCTTAGCCAGCTGTATCCCAGCTAGGATGGCCAACCTCCACGTGGGAGCTGGAGTTTCCCCAGAATTACAACTGATTTCCAGAAATTAGTCCCCCTGAAGAAAATGGCTGCTTTGGAAGGTGGACTTATCCCATGCAGAGTTTCCTTCCCTTCCCAAACTCTGCTGTCCCTAAGCTCCACTCCCAAATATCCAGGAATTTCCCAACCCAGAGTTGGCAACCCTAGTTGAAGCAGAAACTCTACAGGGTTTGGAGAGGACTGGTAGCAGACAGGAGATACAATGAACGTGCTTGGCTTGGGGTGACAATATGACCTTAAATCAGCCTTGTCTTCCTCCCACCCTCATTTCTGTGAGAGAAACCTGTTTTTAGATCTGATTGGGGTTGTCAGGTGACCTGGCAACCAGCCAGAAGATTGAGAGAGGGAACATGGTAGGGGCAGTGTTTTCAGGATTCCTAGGGTTTCCCCTCAGAGCGATGTTGTAATGCCGTCGTCTCGGCTCTGGGTTTCCCCCAGAAGTGATGTCACACTGTTGCCAATGGTGGCCCCTGTTCTCTTGCCGGTTGCCCAGCTCTAGTGTACAGTCTAGGCAACAACGAACCAACCCACTAAAAACAGGGCTGGTGTGTAACCGGTACCAATCAGAAATCTCTCCTCGGAACAGGAATTATGAAAGCAGGACGGAGCTGCTCAGTTCTCGATCACAACAGCAGCCTAGCAAGCCCTCTTTCATGGCCAAGGACACGAGGGTTAAAAGGATGACAACAGCAATACTGCCTGTGCTAAAATGTCATCTGCCGAGCCTGTGTTCATCCCATAGTTCCTCCAGCTAACCAACAGTAGCGCACGCGCTTCTCCCTTCCACCATTTTTCTCACAACCACCCTGTGAGGTAAGCACGTACGGTTGTCCTCGGGGGTCCTTCCATAGAAAAAGAGGTCCCAGAGCACATTAGCACTACTCATTAGCTCAATTCATTTGCGTGTGCTACACACCCCTGACAGCACCGGAAGGTGCGCTAAATTATATCCACTCAGCATCTAATTTAACTTGCTTCTTGAATTGTAACAGTCATCATCCAACCTGACTCCCCTCATACTTTTTAAATGACTTTCTCCTACGTGGCCACAGTGGCATGATGAAGATTTCCATCTGTCTGCTTCATAAGTTTGGGTTATTTCCCCATTTTTTTTTTGTGGGGAAATCTTGGGGGTTTGAACAATGGAGCCCAGAAGCAAGCATTGGGGGGGGGGGGGTGTTTAAGAAAGAAAGAGAACAATAAAATCTAGAGGTTCCGGAGCTCCGCTCCTGTGAGCTCCTGCCCAAAATGAGACCTTCTTGGGCCTAAAGTCTCCCAGTGAGCTTCATATTTTCCTTATCCATTGACCCCAAACCAAACATTTCCAATGATATAGGATGAACAAAGCAACACCTGCAATTCTACATATCTGTAACAGAGAGGGCTGGCATTGGAGACAGGAGATCTAACTGGATGGGAGAAGACTGGAACAACTGAGTAACCCTAGCTTAACCTGTTTTAGCCTGGATTTGTGTCCGGTCTGGATTGACCACTTCCCATCCAAGAGATCAAAAGCAGGGCTTTTTTTGTAACAGGAACTCATTTGCATATTAGGTCACACCCCTTTGATGTAGCCAATCCTCCAAGAGCTTACAGTAGGCCCTGTAAGAAGAGCCTTGTAAGCTCTTGGAGGATCGGCTACATCAAAGGGGTGTGACCTGATACGCAAAGGAGTTCCTGCTATGAAAAAAAAAAGCCCTGATCAAGAGACTTCTTAAAAATTGAAAAGGAAATCGATCATAGAGTTGGAACACACCACGGGCCCAATTTGGGCCATGGGCCAGCAGCCCCGACCCTAGACTGGCACTCTAGACAAGGCTAACTTCTGGAACTCTCCCCCCCCACCCCCGCACTGATAACACCACCGAGTCACGTGGGGGGCACCCAATTTGTTACCCCCAGAAAGCCGGCACCCTAGGCAACCACCTATGTGCCAGACTAGAAGCATGATTGTGAGAAAGAATCCCTACAGAAGTTTACACCTACTTGGGGAAACTGGTTGTGTAAGTTAGTCTAGCTTCATTCAGTGAGATATCTAGCCTATCTAGCAATCCTCCTCAGCTCCTCTGAAGCTCAGAGTGAAATGAATCTCTCTCTCTTTCAGGGTCTACAAATCATTATCAGAATTTACTCCAGTAAGCCTCCCCCCTCCCTCTCCCGTAAAGGCACCTTGAGAAATGACTTACAGAGAACTTCCAGTAATCCTGAGAGGAGTCTTCTCTGTAACCCGTCCTCGGGATCAAAGTACGGAGTTGGAAAGGCTCCTTTAAGCGTCCTATGGGGGAGACCTGCTCCACTCCCTGCTTCTCGAACCTGCCACTCTGTCTCCGGCTGGCCTCTCCCTGCTGATTATATCTGGATGGCCCGAGCTATGTTCGGAGGATGAAAAGGGTGTGCTATTTTTAGGGGTCTGCTGAGTTGCTATTCCACCCGCCTGAGTCAATCACGATTCCTTGTAACCTTGGGGGGGGGGGGGCGGAGACAGCATGTCCCCCTAGCGTGTCCAACAAACCTGCGATGTCAAGGGGGGTTATTCATTTAGTGAAGCCCCCCTCTCCGTAAAGGAAGGGGCTAAGTTTCCAAGCCACTCATCGTCGGACGAGCCGCGCTTCCCTGAGTCATGTTCAAAGTTGTGGTGTCATGACCCTGTTGCCATTGGCTGATGTTATTGTACCATGCACTTTTTAGGAGATTGAAGACTATGCCCCGTGGCGCAGAGTGGTAAAGCTGCAGTACTGCAGTCGGAGCCCTCTGCTCACGACCTGAGTTCGATCCCAGCGGAAGCTGGTTCAGGGAGCCGGCTCCAGGTTGACTCAGCCTTCCCTCATTCTGAGGTTGGTCAAATGAGTCCCCAGCTTGCTGGGGGTGGTGGTGGTGGTGGTGGTGGTGGTGGAAAGTGTAGATGACTGGGAAGGCAATGACAAACCACCCTGTAAAAAGTCTGCCGTGAAAACGCTGTGAAAGCAACGTCACTCCAGAGTCGAAAACGACTGGTGCTTGCACAGGGGACAACCTTTACCTTTTTTAAGACTATGTTTGGGCCAACAGTTTAAGACTATGTTTGGGCAGGGGTTATTTTGTATAAAAATAGATAGCGGCGCTCGTCCAGGGATTGTTATGCAGCTGCACCTACTATTCAATGGACAAGGAGGTGGAACTCTCAGAAAGGTTCCGGAGTTGTGCTCCTGTGAGCTCCCACTGAATCCGAGGGCTTTGTCTGGGCCAACGGACCAAGGATTTAGACCAGGGGTCCTCAAACTACGGCCCGCGGGCCAGATGCGGCCCGCTGAGGATGTTTATGCGGCCTGCCGGGTTATGGCAAAATCAGACCGGAAGTGACATTCGACCTAAACTCGCGTTAGCAACGCACACTTCCGGCACTGGGCTGAGGCGGCGGAGACAGAGTGTGAGGTGATACCGAGGTGAGGTGAGTTCCCAGGCCGGGGTGTGTGGTGTGGGGAAGGCAGAGAGATGCAGAAGACGGAGAACTGACGGCCCGCGGCCTTGTACAGTAACGGCAGTCCGGCCCTCCAACAGTCTGAGGGACAGTGAACTGGCCCCCTATTTAAAAAGTTTGAGGACCCCTGATTTAGACTGAATGTCTTTGATGTTTAAAAAAAGTGAATGAGAAGTGTTAAAATATTTCATTTTGGAGGGCCAACAACAGGGCAGAAAGGCCAAGGCCTTCCCTTGAGAAGAACATCAGAAGAGCCCTGCTGGACCAGACCAGTGAGGGTCCATCTAGTCCAGCCTCCTGTCTCACCCAGTGGCCAACCGGTTCCTCTGGAGGGCCAGCAACAGAGCAGAGAGGCTAACCTGATAGGGTTGCCAATCCCCAGGTGGGGGCAGGGGATCCCCCGGTTTTGAGGCCCTCCCCCCGCTTTAGGGTCATCAGAAAGCAGGGGGAGGGAGGGAAATGTCTGCTGGGCACTCCATTGTTCCCTACAGAGACTGATTCTCATAGGGTAAGATGGAGAATTGATCCGCAGGTATTTGGGGCTCTGGGAGGCTGTTATTTGAGGTAGGGGCACCAGATTTTTATCATAACATCTGATGCCTCTCCTCAAAAGACCCTCCAAGTTTCAAAAGGATTGGAAGAGGGGGTCCAATTCTATGAACCCCCAAATAAGGTGACCCTCTCCATTATTTCCAGTGGAGGAAAGGCATTTCAAAGGTGTGCGGTCTTTTTAAATGTGATGGCCAGAACTCCCTTTGGAGTTCAATCCTGCTTGTCACATGAAGGATAGGGGCACCTTCTTTTGGAGGTCATGACGTCACTTCCGGGGGGCGTGGCAGCGAGTGTCAGGCTGCAGAGACCCCTCAGAAAGCGGAGGGGGGGAATATCTGCTGGGCATGCCATTATTCCCTATGGAGACCGATTCCATAGCGAATAAGGGAGAATTGATTGGCAGGTAATAAGAACTCTGGGGGGGGGCTGTTTTTTGAGCTAAGGGCACCAAATTTGCAGCATAGCATCCTATGCCTCTCCTCAAAAGACCCTCCAAGTTTCAAAAAGATTGGACCTGTGGGGTCCAATTCTATGAGCCCCCAAAGAAGGTGCCCCTATCTATTATTTCCAATGGAGGGAAGGCATTTAAAAGGCTTGCTGTCCCTTTCAATGTGATGGCCAGAACTCCCTTTGGAGTTCACTTATGCTTGTCGCAACCTTGCTCCTAGCTCCGGTCCCGATATCTCCTGGCCCCACCCCCAAAGTCTCCTGGCCCCACCCCCAAAGTTCCCAGATATTTCTTGAATCGGACTTGGCAACCCTAGCTGAATCGGATATTTCCTCACAGCCGCGCTGAAGATTCACCTTTGAACATGGGGTGAGGGTGGGGTGGAGTCCTCTGCATTCATTGGGAACATCATGGGAACTCCATGAGTTGTAATGAGCATGGATATCCCCCTCTAATCTGGTCACATCCTGGTTTCCCTGCAGGGAAAAATCCCCCTGCAGAAACAGCTAAAATATGCTCAGATATTTATAGAACATGTGTAGCGGTGACTTCACCCACTGTTCAGCGTTCTGCTTTCAGTGCCACTGGAACTCCAATGCTTTGTGTCATATTTGACCTACTAGGAATGGTATGAAGCGACACGTTAGGAAGCTGGTCCCCCCCACCCCCTTTGTAATATTAGCACTCTGGGTTATCCTGTAAGAGTGACTGACAGCACATTGATAAGGACAGAGAAAGAGAACGCGTCTCTGAACAGCGTACCGTATTTACCAGAAGAGAAGATGCCTCTGAATTTAAGATGATTCTCCATAAAAAGCATTTACACATTTAACCCCTGGAGAAGCCCGCGCCACCCTTTCTTCGCTTCTTACATGATTTTGGGTGGAGGGTAGCTTGCTGGTCTTTTGACTGGAGGGGGTGGGGTGGCCAAGGAGAGCCCCAGGTGAGCGAGGCCTGCTTGGGCTGGCTGGATGTTTAGCCAGCCCAAGCAGGCCTCGCTCACCCGGGTCTCTCCTTTCTTGTGTCAGGTTGCTTTTGGCTGGTGAGGGCATATGGTAATGAGTAATGCTAATGAGCTCCACCACCTATTTTTCTACAAAACGATCCCTGGGTCATACCCCACTAATGTAGCCAATCCTTCAAGAGCTTACAGTTGGCCCTGTAAGAAGAGCCCTGTAAGCTCCAGGAGGCTTGGCTACATCAGAGCGGTGTGGTCTAATAGGCAAAGGAGTTCCCGCCCCCCCAAAAGCCCTGGATATATGTAAATTTAAAGCTGCCCCCTCTCTTTTGACTGCACAGGAGGAAATGAACAACGGCAACTAGCCTCCTTTTCAGATAAGTAAGCTACGGAGAGCCAGTGTGGTAGAGTGGTTAAAGGATCTGGGAGAGCCAGGTTCGAATCCCCACTCTGCCATGCAAGCTCGCTGGGTGACCATGGGCCAGTCACACACTCTCCGCCTGACCTACCTCCCAGGATTGTTGTAAGGATAAAATGAGAAAAGGAGAATGATGTAAGTCACTTTGGGTCGCCCACTGGGGCGAAACATAGGATATAAATAAAAGTATATGAACAAATATTGTGGAATTCCGTGCTGCAAGATACAGGGATGGCTACGTCATTAGATGGCTTTAAAAAAGGGATTAGAGACATCCATAAATCTGAGAATCACCAACAGGCAGCTATTTGCTGTGATGCTTAAACAGGACTTCCAAGTCCAAAAGTGAAGAAGAAGAAGAAGAAGAAGAAGAAGAAGAAGAAGGAGGAGGAGGAGGAGGAGGAGGAGGAGGAGGAGGAGGAGGAGAAGAAGAAGAAGAAGAAGAAGAAGAAGAAGAAGAAGAAGAAGAAGAAGAAGAAGAAGAAGAAGAAGAAGAAGAAGAAGAAGAAGAAGAAGAAGAAGAAGAAGAAGACGATGACGACATTGGATTTGTATCCCATCCTTCACTGAATCTCAGGCTCAGAGCGGCTCACAATCTCCTCTATCTTCCGCCACCCTTACAAAGGGCCAGTGCGTGGGAGTCGGCGACGCAGACAATTGCCTAGGGTGCCAGCTCCCAGCAGGGGTGGAGTGCAGGCACCTCCTCCCCGTATGCAGCATCCCTGAGCCTCCAACTGGACGCTGAGAGGTCGGAGGAGCTCTCCAGCCCCTCAGCGTCCAGAAAGAACGGCGCTTCCAGTCCTTGTCGTCCTCCGAACTTGGAGAGTGCCAAGGAAGGGAAGTGCTGTGTGTTCTTTCTGGGCGCCGAGGGGTCAGAGGTGCTCCCCCAGCCCCACAGCACCCAAAAACTAAGTGCTCAATGTGTGGGTGATCTCATCATGCTGCATGCACACTTTGCACGTGCCAAAACATCTTCCAGGGGGCAGCGCACATTGGGGTTCTGTTCTGAGTGGTAGAACCCCACAAGCCGGGCATACCCCTACAACAGACACCCCGTGAGGTAGGTGGGGCTGAGAGAGCTCTCACAGAAGCTGCCCTTTCAACGACAACTCTTGCAAGAGCTATGGCTGATCCAAGCAGGGGTGACCCGAAGCCCCATGGCGCCCTAGGCAGACTCCACCCCCACCCTGGCGTGTCAATTTCAACGCCGGAACCAGCTCTAGTGCCAGTTTGGTGTAGTGGTTAAGCACGCGGACTCTTATCTGAGAGTACTGGGTTTGATTCCCCACTCCTCCACTTGCACCTGCTGGAATGGCCTTGGGTCAGCCATAGCTCTGGCAGAGGTTGCCCTCTCCAGCCCCACCCACCTCACAGGGTGTCTGCTGTGGAGGAGGAAGGTAAAGGAGATTGTGAGCCGCTCTGAGACTCTTCGGAGTGGAGGGCGGGATATAAATCCAATATCTTCATCTACCTCACAGGGTGTCTGTTGTGGGGGAGGAAGGTAAAGAAGATTGTGAGCTGCTCTGAGACTCTTTGGAGTAGAGGGGGGGATATACCGTAGATCCAATATCTTCATCTACCTCACAGGGTGTCTGTTGTGGGGGAAGAAGGTAAAGGAGATTGTGAGCCGCTCTGAGACTCTTCAGAGTGGAGGGCGGGATATAAATCCAATATCTTCATCTACCTCACAGGGTGTCTGTTGTGGGGGAGGAAGGTAAAGGAGATTGTGAGCCGCTCTGAGACTCTTCGGAGTGGAGGGCGGGATATAAATCGAATATCTTCATCTACCTCACAGGGTGTCTGTTGTGGGGGAGGAAGGTAAAGGAGATTGTGAGCCGCTCTGAGACTCTTCGGAGTAGAGGGGGGGATATACCGTAAATCCAATATCTTCATCTACCTCACAGGGTGTCTCTTGTGGGGGAGGAAGGTAAAGGAGATTGTGTGCCACTCTGAGACTCTTCGGAGTGGAGGGCGGGATATAAATCCAATATCTTCTTCTTCTTCCCTCTAAAGCCCTCCCCTCCCGAACACTCAAATCACGGGAAAAAATGGCGCCGCGGGGCCGGGACGCACTCTCTATCTTTCAGGAATAGCATCCTGAAAGGGCGACTCCCGTTGCCGCCAGGAAGTGGGGAGAGAGGAGTCAGTAGCAGCAGGGGTTGCCCTTGCAGGACACTATTCCTGAGAGACGGTGAGTGCGTCCCGGCCCCACGACGCGGTTTCACCTGCGATTCGAGTGTTCGGCCGGGGAGGGCTTTAGAGAGCCGGAACGCGGCGCTAGAGCCGGTTCCGGTGTTGAAATTGACACGCCAGGGTGGGGAAGGGTCCGAAGGGGAGGAGGAGGAGGAGGCGGGGAGGGGGGAGTCACGGGGTGTGTGTGGAGCCATGGTGGGGAGGGGGGGAGGCGCAGGGGTGTGGAGCTGCAGGGGGGAGGCGAAGGGAGGGAAGGGAATGGAGGGGCGGCAGCAGTGGTGGCAGGCGGCAGTAGCGGAGGGGGGTGGGGGAGGCAGGCAAACTAGCTGCTTTCCTGGGGCACCAGGAGCAGGATGGGGAGCCCAATTTGGCGCCCCCACCCTCCCAGTGCCCTAGGCAACTGCCTAGTTTGCCTAGCGGGAGAGCCGGCCCTGGATCCAAGGTCATCCCAGCAGCTGCAAGCAGAGTAGTGGGGAATCAGGCCTGTTTCTCCCAGATAAGAGTCTGCACACTTAACCTCTACACCAAACTCTCTCTCAACTAGATGCTTGGGAAATCTTTGTCTTCTTGCCTTGGCCTGCAAGTTTTCAAAAACATCTGGATTTCTGAACTAGAAACAAAAAGAATCTTTAGATATTTTGGGCTTCTTGTTTCATTGATATTAATGGGGGTGGGGTGGGGTGGGGGGCGAAGAGAGTGCAAAAAAAAGGAACATTTTTTTTACCACTAGATGGCACCCTAAGTCTTCTCAGTACCAACGTACCCAGAAAGGACTGGTGAAGATATTTTAACAGACGTTCCAATGAACTAGTCAATAAATAACGGACCTTTTTTGAAGTGCTGCTGTGCTGGCAAGCCCCCTTCTTTCTCCTTCTCTCCTCCTCCTCTGCATTTTGAGGAGAATGTTGCAAAAGTAGAAAGAAAAAGAATGTCGCAAAAGTAGATATTTAGGTGACAATGCAATTGCAAGGATGGACCATCCGCTTACTGTTGTCCACTCTTGTGAATCTATTTTTGCCATTCCTGTCGTTGAGAAGTGTTCAGAAACTTCCCTCGGTACAGAATGCTGCAACCAGCTTATAGAGAGCCCAACATTCCAGTCCTATTCCATCTACACCGGCTCCCAGTTTGTTTCCACGCACAATTCAGGGGTTTGGTGCTGACGCTCAAAGCCGTGTACGGCTTAGGACCAATTTTTCTCAGCCTCCCTTATGAACATCCTGACCGCTATGGGCTTCTTCAGATGTCCTACTTTGGACACTCCCACCTTCGGAGAGTAGATGGGCAGCAACCCTAGGAGAGAGGATTCTCAGTTGTGTTACCGAAGCTCTAGAATTCTCTTTCCAACAGGGGTCGTTTTGTAGAAAAAGAGGTGTCGGAGTTCATTAGCACAACTTCCTTGCATATGCCATACCCCTCAATTATATCAGCTCAGCATCTACCTTAAAATGCTTCTGGAATTATAATTATCATAATAAAACCTCACTTCCATCATACTTTTTAAATGACTTTCTCCTATGTGGCCACAAAGGCATGAGGAAGATTTCCATCTGTCTGCTTTATAGGTTTTGGTTATTTTCCCATTTTTTGTGTGTGTGTGTGTGTGGGGGGAAATATGAGAAAGTTCGTGAAATCTTAAGAGTTCAGCAAAATTCTCCCAGGGGGTTTGAAGAATGGAACCCAGAAGCAAGTATTTCATAGAATCATACAGTTGGAAGGGACTTCCAGTCATCTAGTCCAACCCCCTGCACAATACAGGAAACTCACAAACACCTCCCCCTAAATTCACAGGATCCTCTTTGCTGTCAGATGGCCATCTAGCCTCTGTTTCAAACTTCTAAGGAAGGAGAGCCCACCACCTTCCGAGGAAGCCCATTCCACTGAGGAACCGCTCTAACGGTCAGGAAGTTCTTCCTAACGTTGAGCTGGAAATTCTTCTGATTTAATTTCAACCCATTGGTTCTGGTTCTACCTTCTGGGGCCACCGAAAACAATTCCATACCATCTTCCATATGACAGCCCTTCAAGTACCTGAAGATGGTGATCATATCACTTCTCAGCCGCCTCCTCTCCAAGCTAAACATCCCCAGCTCCTTCAACCTTGCTTCATAGGACTTGGTCTCCAGACCCCTCACCATCTGATATACATACATTATGGTTTTATATGTTTTATTGGATTGATTGTATTTTATGATGTTGTAAGCCGCCCTGAGTCCGCTTGTGGAGAGGGCGGGATATAAATTGAAAGTAATAAATAAATAAATAAATAAATAAATAAATAAATAAATAAATAAATAAATAAATAAATCTTCGTCGCCCTCCTCTGGACCCGTTCCAGCTTCTTTATATCCTTCTTAAAATGTGGTACCCAAAACTGAACACAATAATCCAGGTGAGGTTTCCCCAGAGCAGAGTATTTGGCAGGGTGTGTGTGTGTGTAAGAAAGCTAGAATACAATAAAATTTAGAGGTTCCAGAGCTCTGCTCCTGTGAGCTCCTGCCCAAAATGAGGCCTGTTAGTTCCTAAATAAACCGTTACCTGCTCTTGAATCAGGCTGTACATGATTGCTGTGTTTAATTACGTACTCTTGCCAACACACTGAAGAACATAAGTTGTTGTGTATACAGATTTCTGCTATCATGTGGCTGCTGTTTTAATCTGTTTGCCTTGTCAAAAAATCTCTAAGCCAAGCCCTGGGTGAAAGCAAAATAATTCCAATCAAGCCAAGCTTACTAAATTCATTTCCCCCCTCAGACCCTGCCTGCATGTCGGCATTCAATGAAATTGCTGAGCAGTCGGGTTAGAACGGATAAAAGGAAGCCCTTCTTCACCCAAAGGGTGATTAACATGTGGAATTCACTGCCACATGGGGTGGTGGCAGCTACAAGCATAGACGGCTTCAAGAGGGGATTGGATAAGCATATGGAGCAGAGGTCCGTCAGTGGCTATTAGCCACAGCGTATTGTTGGAACTTTCTGTCTGGGACAGTGATACTCTGAATTCTTGGTACTGGGGGGGGGGCACACAGTGGGAGGGCTTCTCCCCCACTGGTGGACCTCCTGATGGCACTTGGGGTTTTTTGGCCACTGTGTGACACAGAGTGTTGGACTGGATGGGCCATTGGCCTGATCCAACATGGTTTCTCTTATGTTCTTATGTGACACAGAGTGTTGGACTGGATGGGCCATTGGCCTGATCCAACATGGCTTCTCTTATGTTCTTATGTGACGCAGAGTGTTGGACTGGATGGGCCATTGGCCTGATCCAACATGGCTTCTCTTCTGTTCTTAAGCTTTTTCTTAATCAATCATCTCTCTCTCCCTCTCTCTCAGTTGTATGTGGCTCTATGCCATGCTGACAAGAAGGCCTTCACAGCTCCTGACAAAGTGAGGAAGGTTAAAGAGATCGTTTCACTCACAGTTCTTGACTATCCTTGTGACGGATGCTGAGCTGAAGTTGGAAGACGGAACTGCTTCGGTTCTCCAGGTGGATTTTGCCTCCTGTAGGCGACAGAACATTTATTAAGTGCAATGATTACCTCACGCCTTCCTCCAAACGGTAGGATTTCTAGGTGCCTCCCTTTCTCCATTTTATTCTCCACAACAACAACGCAGTAGGGTAGGCAAGGAGAAAATGACTGGTCTAAGGTCACCCGCTGAAGTTTTGTGACAAGCGAGGATTAACATGTGGAATTCACTGCCACAGGAGGTGGTAGCAGCTACAAGCATAGCCAGCTTCAAGAGGGGATTGGATAAAAATATGGAGCAGAGGTCCATCAGTGGCTATTAGCCACAGTGTGTATATATATATATGTGTGTGTGTGTGTGTGTGTATTGGCCACTGTGTGATACAGAGTGTTGGACTGGATGGGCCATTGGCCTGATCCAACATGTCTTCTCTTATGTTCTTATGTGACACAGAGTGTTGGACTGGATGGACCACTGGCCTGATCCAACATGGCTTCTCTTATGTGACACAGAGTGTTGGACTGGATGGGCCATTGGCCTGATCCAACATGGCTTCTCATGTTGTTATGTGACACAGAGTGTTGGACTGGATGGGCCATTGGCCTGATCCAACATGGCTTCTCTTATGTTCTTATGTGACACAGAGTGTTGGACTGGATGGGCCATTGGCCTGATCCAACATGTCTTCTCTTATGTTCTTATGTGACTCAGAGTGTTGGACTGAATGGGCCATTGGCCTGATCCAACATGGCTTCTCTTATGTTCTTATGTGACACAGAGTGTTGGAATGGATGGGCCATTGGCCTGATCCAACATGTCTTCTCTTATGTTCTTATGTGACTCAGAGTGTTGGACTGAATGGGCCATTGGCCAGATCCAACATGTCTTCTCTTATGTTCTTATGTGACACAGAGTGTTGGAATGGATGGGCCATTGGCCTGATCCAACATGTCTTCTCTTATGTTCTTATGTGACACAGAGTGTTGGAATGGATGGGCCATTGGCCTGATCCAACATGGCTTCTCTTATGTTCTTATGTGACTCAGAGTGTTGGACTGAATGGGCCATTGGCCTGATCCAACATGTCTTCTCTTATGTTCTTATGTGACACAGAGTGTTGGAATGGATGGGCCATTGGCCTGATCCAACATGGTGTTCTTATGTGACACAGAGTGTTGGACTGGATGGGCCATTGGCCTGATCCAACATGGCTTCTCTTATGTTCTTATGTGACTCAGAGTGTTGGACTGGATGGGCCATTGTCCTGATCCAACATGGCTTCTCTTATGTTCTTATGATGTGAGCCCAAGTCTCCCAGGTGCTTGCCCAGATACACCACCAGGTATGGTCTCTAGGACAATAAAAGGCATATCAGGAAGGGGTGAAATGTAAGTTAGGGTGGTGGAAAGTACAGTCAAATCACAGTTGACTTACAGCGCCCCCTGGTGGGGTTTTCAAGGCAAGAGCTCTTCAGAAGTGGTTTGCCTTTGCCTGTCTCTGCCTAGAGATCCTAGACTTCCTTGGAGGTCTCCCAGACAAATATTAGCCACCCAGGGCTGACTTTGCTTAGCTTCTGAGATCTGACAAGACTGGGCAAGAGTGGGTGAGAGATTGGCGCAGTTGTAATTCCAGGAGATCTCTAGGCCCCACCTTGGGGCTGGCCACACTATTTCTTACAGTGCTTCCTCTGTGTACATATTTCAGGTCTTTGAAGTACATCACACACCTTCAGTTGTGGGTCTTTCTTGGTGCCCCAGAAACAAGATAAAAAAAAACCCCTACCTTCTGGACAGATTCGTTCCCCTGGAGACGGTCGGTGCGGCTCCCTTGTGCTCTTGTCTTGTTGCCCTGGGATGAGAATGAAGGAACAAAGTTTCCTTGCTGCAGCTTCAGTCTAGAGTCTGGGGGTTGAACGGCGGCCATTTTGCCAGACTTGATGAGGGTCTTCTGTGCAGAAAGTGATTCGGCCCGGAATTCCACAAAGGTGGAGGTCGAGGTAGCTGGTCTGGAGGCGATATTGGCTTGAACAAAACTCTTCCTGGTTGTTTCAGAAGGGCCGGTTTGGCGGGAGGCAAGACTTTCTGTAGATTTGCTCCTGGACATTTGAGGAGTCTATAACAAAAAAACAAACAAAAAAAGAGACACAATCGGAGCCTGAACAATCTCTGGCCATCCTCTTGAGAAACCTTTTCTCACTTAGTTCTGGGCGTGTGCCAGAGGAACAGACTTTCACTAGTTATCCTTTCCCGCTAAACCTTGCTCTTTTAATCAACGTTTAGTCCTGCAATGTTTAACCCCGTCTCCCTTTGAATTCCGCTCTGCCGTCGGGCGATCTTTACACTTGAACGAATCCTGATGGTTATTCATGAGCCAGGCTCAGTTTTTTAAAAGCTACATTGTTCATTTTCCACATTCTTTACCAAAAAAAAAAGTTGTATTCTGCGTAAGTGAATCAGAAGATATCCTAGTGCCAGCATCCCACATTCTGTAGCCGCACTGGCTTTGGTTGAAGAGCAAATTGTGTTTAATAAATATTCCGGACAGCATATGCTGTACGTACACAAAGCTGCTAGGCCGGGGGTGTTAAACACGCAGCCAGGGGGCAGAATCAGGCACCTGGAAGGCTTCTCTCAGTCCTCCTGCTCTAACCCATTATTCAGATCAAGGCAACCTGGCAACCATTCCCTCATTCGTTTAGAAAAATATTTAGCCCCTATCTGATCTAAACCTAGGCTTCCCAATCCCCAGGTCCCAGCGGGGGATCCCCTGGTTTTACGGGCTTCCCCCCGCCCCCAGCCAGCTGGCCAGCGGGGGAAGCCCCACCCCCATCTATTATTCCCTATGGAGAATGATTCCCGTAGGGAATAATAGGGAATTGATCCACGGGTATCGGGGGCTCTGAGGGGGCTGTTTTTTGAGGTAGAGGCACCAAATTTTCAGTATAGCATCTAATGCCTCTCCCCAAAATACCTCCCAAGTTTCGAAATGATTGGACCAGGGGGTCCAATTTTATGAGCCCCAAAAGAAGGTGCCCCTATCCTTCATTATTTCCTATGGAAGGAGGGCATTTAAAAAGATGTGCTGTCCCTTTAAATGTGATGGCCAGAACTCCCTTGGAGTTCAGTTCTGCTTGTGACACCCTTGTTCCTGGCTCCACCCCCAATGTCTCCTGGCTCCACCCCGAAGTCTCCTGGCTCCACCCCCAAAGTCCCCAGATATTTCTTGAATTGGACTTGGCAACCCTATCTAAACCTCAGGACTTCTTGCTTACCGTTGCGGCTTCATCTGCTGAAGGGTGGTTTCCACAACCAGCTGCCTTCTGATACCTGCACAAATGAAATGTGGTTTTAATATCTTTGGAGGTCTGTAAGCCTTCTTTGGAGGTTTTCTCAAACAGAGGCTAGATGGCCATCTGACAGCAAGGCTGATTCTGGGAATTCCAGGTGCTCATGAGAGAGAGGGGAAGAAGAAGAAGATATTGGATTCATATCCCGCCCTATACTCTGAATCTCAGAGTGGTCACAATCTCCTTTTTACCTCCCCCCCCCCCCACAACAGGCACCCTGTGAGGTGGGTGGGGTTGAGAGAGCTCTCCCAGAAGCTGCTTTTTCAAGGACAACCTCTGCCAGAGCTATGGCTGACCCAAGGCCATTCCAGCAGCTGCGAGTGGAGGAGGGGGGAGTCAAACCCGGTTCTTTCAGATAACAGTCCGCACACTTAACCACTACACCAGAGAGAGCTCTTACAGCAGCTGCCCTTTCAAGGACAACCTCTGCCAGAGCTATGGCTGACCCAAGGCCATTCCAGCAGCGGCAAGTGGAGGAGGGGGGAGTCAAACCCGGTTCTTCCAGATAAGAGTCCACACACTTAACCACTACACCAGAGAGAGCTCTTACAGCAGCTGCCCTTTCAAGAACAACCTCTGTGAGATCTATGGCTGACCCAAGGCCATTCCAGCAGCTGTGAGTGGAGGAGGGGGGAATCAAACCCGGTTCTCCCAGATAAGAGTCCGCCCACTTAACCACTATGGCTGACCCAAGGCCATTCCAGCAGCTGCGAGTGGAGGAGGGGGGAATCAAACCCGTTTCTCCCAGATAAGAGTCCACCCACTTAACCACTATGGCTGACCCAAGGCCATTCCAGCAGCTGCAAGTGGAGGAGGGGGGAGTCAAACCCGGTTCTCCCAGATAAGAGTCCGCACACTTAACCACTACACCAGAGAGAGCTCTTACAGCAGCTGCCCTTTCAAGAACAACCTCTGCGAGATCTATGGCTGACCCAAGGCCATTCCAGCAGCTGCGAGTGGAGGAGCGGGGAATCAAACCCGGTTCTCCCAGATAAGAGTCCGCCCACTTAACCACTATGGCTGACCCAAGGCCATTGCAGCAGCTGCAAGTGGAGGAGGGGGGAGTCAAACCCAGTTCTTCCAGATAAGAGTCCACACACTTAACCACTACACCAGAGAGAGCTCTTACAGCAGCTGCCCTTTCAAGAACAACCTCTGTGAGATCTATGGCTGACCCAAGGCCATTCCAGCAGGTGCAAGTGGAGGAGGGGGGAATCAAACCCGGTTCTCCCAGATAAGAGTCCGCACACTTAACCACTACACCAGACTGGAAGGGTTGCATCAGTGCTTAGTGCTTTCTTAACACACCCAGGGAAATACTAATCACCACTTTTGGGGCTCAGGAAGCAATGTTCTCCAGACCAGTTTGGCCAGGGATCCTGGAGAAGGTTTTTTGTTTTGTTTTCGCCATCTTCTGGCAGGGGTCACTAGGGCTGCATTGCACAGGGGGTTGGACTAGATACTAGGCTTGCCAATCCCCAGGTCCCAGCGGGGGTTCTTCCACTTTCCCAGACTCCTTCCCACCCCCAGTCAGCTGGCCGGCGGGAGGAGGCCCCGCCCCCAAAGGACCATGTGACTTTCCACCTCTGGAGGCTTCAGTCTCCAGTTGAAAGGCTTCCTCTTGGGATGGGGTGTCTGTGTTACTTGGAAGAAGTTGGCAGCAACTCGTGAGTAGAGAAGCCAATCCCTCGCTTCAGAGTCGCCAGAAAAGCGGGGGGGGAGAGGGAAACGTCTGCTGAGCACTTCATTATTCCCTATGTGGAGATCGATTCTCATAGGGTATAATGGGGAATTGATCTGGAGGTTTTGGGGGGCTCTGTTTTTTGAGGTAGAGTCACCAAATTTTCAGTTTTTGAGGTAGAGTCACCAAATTTTCAGTATAGTATCTAGTGCCTCTCCCCAAAGTACCCCCCAAGTTTCAAAACGATTGGACCAGGGGGTCCAATTCTATGAGCCCCAAATGAAGGTGCCCCTAGCCTTCATGATTTCCTATGGAAGGAAGACATTTAAAAAGGTGTGCTGTCCCTTTAAATGTGATGGCCAGAACTCCCCTGACCTAGCAGCTTTGTGTACGTACAGCATATGCTGTCCGGAATATATATTAAACACAATTTGCTCTTCAACCAAAGCCAGTGCGGCTACAGAATGTGGGATGCTGGCACTAGGATATCTTCTGATTAACTTATGCAGAACACAACTTTTTCTTTTGGTAAAGAATGTGGAAAATGAACAGCGTAGCTTTTTAAAAACTGAGCCTGGCTCATGAATAACCATCAGGATTCGTTCAAGCGCTTGCCACACCCCAAAGTGTCCTGGCTCCACCCCCAAAGTCCCCAGATATTTCTTGAATTGGACTTGGCAACCCTAGAGATGACCCTGAAGGTCCCTTCCAACTCTATGATTCTAAATGGAAGGAATAAACCACCCTCTCCCTCCAGTGACACCCATTCATCCAGTACCATATCGGGTATAAGGTGGCCCTTCTACTGCTGGGTACAGACACTTCGTTCCACGAGGCTGTATCTATTGGGCGGGAGGCCAGACGGGAAAGACCCGCTTGGGTCTCTTTCCAACTCTCTGTCTTTGCACTTGCACGTTGTTTGCCAAGGAACCCGTGGCCATCTTCCACAGACCCCACCAAGGCGATAGAAAGGTTGAAACGCTTGGGACTCTTTAGCTTGGAGACTGCGGGGTGACATGAGAGAGGTTTACAAGCTAATGCATGGGATGGAGAAAGTAGAGAAAGAAGTGCTTTCCTCCCTTTCTCACAATACAAGAACTCGTGGGCATTCGATGAAATTGCTGAATAGTCGGGTTAAAACGGATAAAAGGAAGTACTTCACCCAAAGGGTGATTAACATGTGGAATTCACTGCCACAGGAGGTGGTGGCGGCCACAAGCATAGCCACCTTCAAGAGGGGTTTAGATAAAAATATGGAGCAGAGGTCCATCAGTGGCTATTAGCCACAGTGTGTGTGTGTGTGTATAAATTTTTTTGCCACTGTGTGACACAGAGTGTTGGACTAGATGGGCCATTGGCCTGATCTAACATGGCTTCTCTTATGTTCTTATGAGAGAATTTCAGGCCATTTTCTAGATTCTACACCCATTTCATGTGGGTTACCAACACTGTTCCCTCTAAGCTGAGCTGGCGTAAGCTAGCTCACAGATTTTTAGCCTTCGGTTCACACGTTTTTGTCTTGGCTCAGGAAAAATAGCCTCAGAGCAAACTCATTGATGCAGTAGCTCACAACTCTAATGCCAGTAGCTCACAAAGCAGAATTTTTGCTCACAAGACTCTGCAGCTTAGAGGGCACATTGGTTACCAGCCGGTCCTTTGGAGTATCTCTCAAGCCTGGGTGATTTGTGACAACAGGGGTCATTCCATCGAAAAAGAGGTGCTGAGGCTCTTTAGCGCAATCTATTTGCATATGCCACACACCCCTGACATCATGGAAGGCGGACTCAATCATATCAGCTCAGCATCTGCTTTAAAATGCTTCTTGAATTATGATTGTCATCATAAAACCTTACTCCCATCATACTTTTTAAAGGACTTTCTCCTATCTGCCCCCAGTGGCGTGATGAAGATTTCCATCTGTCTGCTTGATAGGTTTTGGTTCTTTCCCCACTTTATGTGGGGAAAAATATGAGGAAGTTGGTCAGATTTTAAGAGTTTAGTTCCGGAGCTCTTCTCCTGTGAGCTCCTGCCCAAAATAAGGCCTGGGCAGGAATAGCTAAACTTTTCGACCCATCTACAGGAATTTTCAATATTTGGGGATGCATAAGACATCCACAGGTTTTTAGGTTCAATACAAACAATACCTTGTGGAAAGGTTTAAGGTAAAGTGGAAATGAATGAAGCATAGGCAGCTTCAAGAGGGGATTGGATAAACATCTGGAGCAGAGGTCCATCAGTGGCTGTTAGCCATGGCATATTGTTGGAATTCTCTGTCTGGGGCAGTGATGCTCTGTATTCTTGGTACTTGGTTGGGGGGGCACAGTGGGAGGCCTTCTAGGGTCCTGACCCCACTGGTGGATCTCCTGATGGCACCTGGGGTTTTTTTGACCACTGTGTGACACAGTGTTGGACTGGATGGACCATTGGCCTGATCCAACATAGCATCTTTTATGTTCTTAATTCTCCCTCTTTCAGAGGGTGGAAGCCCCTGTAGCTGCTTACTTTTGGCCCTCACCACCAGCATATCTGGATGAAATGGATAATGGTGATTTTGATTATCTTCTGCTTACCGGGCCGCTAATTCGGAGACAGAGTTCCTTGCCAGACGCGGTGCTCTGAAATTCTGGTTTCTCCTTGAAGACTCCAGAATGCTAGAAAATGATGGAGAAGACAGGGATCGCTTAATGGGGTCTGTCTCCATGGCAGTGGAAGTCATGTCACATCATCACCTGCTGACCCAGGAGTAAAAAGGAAGAATCAGCTTTCTGAGGTTCTAGTTCAGAAGGTTCCAACAGAGACGCAAAGACTTGGAAACATCAAATGCCATTTAGCATCGCCATACTTAAGGAGCTACCCGGGGAAAGATGAGAAAAGGAGGTAGTGAAATTTCTCCAGGAGATGCAGTGCCTGGGTGGTAGAAGAAGCAGAAGAAGAAGATATTGGATTTATACCCCGCCCTTCACTCCGAATCTCAGTCTCAGAGCGGCTCACAATCTCCTTTATCTTCCTCCTCCACAACAGACACCCTGTGAGGTGGGTGGGGCTGAGAGAGCTCTCCCAGAAGCTGCTCTTTCAAGGACAACTCCTACGAGAGCTATGGCTGACCCAAGGCCATTCCAGCAGGTACAAGTGGAGGAGTGAGGAATCAAACCCAGTTCTTCCAGATAGGAGTTCGCACACTTAACCACTACACCAAACTGGCTCTCTTGTAGAGCAGGGCATCTCCTTGGTATGCAGAGGGTCCCAAGTTTGATTCCCAGCCTTGTCAGGTAAAAAAGACCTTGTGACAGGTGACACAAAAGATCTCTGCCTGAGACCCTGGAGAGCCAATGCTCGTGTAAATAGAGAAGAAGAAGATATTGGATTTATATTCCATCCTCCACTCTGAATCTCAGAGGGCATTTTTGCACTGACCTTAATCAGCAGCGACGCCCCTCTTCACCGCGCAGGATCGGTGCAGATTTCGCACTAATTGCCGCGGAGCACCCAGAAGAGCCGGAAAGTCCCGCGGCTTTTGCGGCGCAAATGGAAACTGGTTTTTGGCAGTTTCCATTTGCGCCGCAAAAGCCGCGGGACTTTCCGGCTCTTCTGGGTGCTCCGCGGCAATTAGTGCGAAATCCGCGCCGATCCTGTGCGGTGAAGAGGGGCGTCGCTGCTGATTAAGGTCAGTGCGAAAACGCCCAGAGTGTCACAATTTCCTTTACCTCCCCTCTCCCCACAACAGACACCCTGTGAGGTAGGCGGGGCTGAGAGAGCTCTCCCAGAAGCTGCCCTTACAAGGACAACCTGTGCAAGAGCTATGGCTGACCCAAGGCCATCCCAGCAGCTGCAAGTGGAGGAGTGGGGAATCAAACCCAGTTCTCCCAGATAAGAGTCTGCACACTTAACCGCTACACCAAACTGACTCACAAGACTGACCTTGAAGGACCAAGGGTGTGACTAATCTTAAATGCTTATTCTTGTTGTTAAAAGGCAAATTGCTACTTACACGCCGAGAGCGGTTTCTCAGAACTCCACCATATTTAGTTCTCTGAAAGCTCCTCAAAGACTGTGATTCGTCGCTCCTTCCTGCCTCTTTCCCACTCGAGCGACCAGGGGGGCAAAGTCCCCCCCCCCCACAGGTCTACCATTAAATATTAAAAGGAGGCCTCCCTAGCCGAGTCAGCAGCAGCAGCAGGACGTCACATGAGATGGAGCCTGAGCCAGACGAAGAAGAACACGCAGCCCTCAAGAGCCAGTGGGGCATCCGGGGTTTCAAACTAAGGTTGCCAACCCCCAGGTGGGTAAAACAGAGAGAAAAAATACACCGCGTCACTATGGGCGTTTTCGCACTCACCTTCAGCCGGCGCGACCCCCCTTTTAACCGCGCAGGATCTGCGCGTATTTCGCACTAAATGCCGCGGAGCAGCCGGAAGAGCCGGAAACTCCCGGCGCTTTTGCGGCGCAAACGCCAAACTACTTTTTGGCGGTTTCCGTTTGCGCCGCAAAAGTGCCGGGAGTTTCCGGCTCTTCCGGCTGCTCCGCGGCGTTTAGTGCGAAATCCGCGCAGATCCTGCGCGGTGAAGAGGGGGGTCGCGCCGGCTGAAGGTGAGTGCGAAAACGCCCAATATGTTGCAATATAAGTGCGCAAACACTCTTTTACTTAAATAATATTTCAAAAAATTGTTTCAAAGGTCTCTTAAAGCAGAACACAGTCTGCCGCTCACGGTAAAAAAACCTTGCTTGTCGTCAGGTTTACGTTTGGAATACTGTGTGCAATTCTGGTCACCGCACCTCAAAAAGGATAGCATTGGGAAAAGTCCAGAAAGGGGCAACTAGAATGATTAAAGGGATGGAACACTTTCCCTATGAAGAAAGGTTAAAACGCTTGGGGCTCTTTAGCTTGGAGAAACGTCGACTGCGGCGTGACATGATAGAGGTTGACAAGATAATGCATGGGATGGAGAAAGTAGAGAAAGAGGTACTTTTCTCCCTTTCTCACAATACAAGAACTCGTGGGCATTCGATGAAACTGCTGAGCAGTCAGGTTAAAACAGATAGAAGGAAGTACTTCTTCACCCAAAGGGTGATTAACATGTGGAATTCACTGCCACAGGAGGTGGTGGCGGCTACAAGCATAGCCAGCTTCAAGAGGGGGTTAGATAAAAATATGGAGCAGAGGTCCATCAGTGGCTATTAGCCACAGTGTCTGTCTGTCTATCTATCTATATGGCCACTGTGTGACACAGAGTGTTGGACTGGATGGGCCATTGGCCTGATCCAATATGGCTTCTCGTGTTCTTATGTCTGCTATCTTTACATCCTTCTTGTTGACCGACACAGATCAACCTGGCTGCCCCTTTTGTGAACGCAGTCAGTAATTCAACAGGTGCAGCGGCTATGCGAGTCCTAGGTTTAATCCGTGTTGCGTTTCCACTTCCACGGGCTGCCGTTCTCTTACAATCCGGAACCCGTGCTAAGGCAACAGCTCACGCAGCTTATTCACCTCTCATTAGTAAGAAGAGCCCTGCAGGGAGAGGGCTACTATCACTTTTTAATAAACCTACTTATACACTTCACAACTACAGCTATGATTCCCACAAAGAATTAACAACAACAACCATAAAGGTACGTGACGTTTTTAGCATACAGTATCAAATTTCTGCGCCATAGCACAACCGTTCCAGCAGGGTTTATTCTAAGGAGTGACTAGTTGTGACTATGGCAAACTTTCCACCGGCCGTCGAAATAGAGGGGCACCAAAGAAGAGGTACAAGGACTCCTTGAAGAAATCCCTCGGCACCTGTCGCATCAACCATCACCAGTGGTCTGACCTAGCCTCAGAGCGCAAAGCATGGAGGCACACCATCCACCAGGCTGTCTCTTCCTTTGAGAATGCACGCATAGCTGGTCTTGAGGACAAAAGGAGACTGAGGAAGAATCGCACTGCTACGGCACCAACCCCAAATCAGACTTTTCCCT
Source organism: Heteronotia binoei (assembly GCF_032191835.1). NCBI lineage: Eukaryota > Metazoa > Chordata > Lepidosauria > Squamata > Gekkonidae > Heteronotia > Heteronotia binoei. Next base: position 13,132,902 of record NC_083232.1, read on the forward strand.
GCAGCCGCTGTGGCCGGACCTGCCTGTCCCGCATTGGTCTTGTCAGCCACCAGCGAGCCTGCAGCAGACGTGGACTACTGCACCTTTCTTAAATCTTCGTTCGCGAAGTCAAGCCGAGAGAGAGAGAGACTAGTTGTAGAGTAGTTTTGTGCTGCCGCTTCACCTTGGACTGGCATCCCTGTTTCAGAGGGGGTTTCCTAGTTTTGGCGCCGCCGCCTAGAAAGCCTTGGGAAGTGAGGGCCTCAGAGGGCGACCACGACATAGTCTGGCAGCGGGCAGTCCTCAAATGGGTAGGGCTTTGGAGAGAGGCCAGCGCCTTGAAGTGAGCTGAGGAACAGCTGGGCAGGCAGTGTAGCTGGGGTCCCCGTGGCCCACCCTTCTGAATGCCACAGAATCCACCTTCCAAAGCTGCCGTTTGCTCCGGGGGAACTGATCTCTGTATTCTCAGCCTCGGGGCCCGTGGTTTGCTGCAGAAGGGCGCAGGCTCAATCCCTGACATCTAAAGTTAAAGGTAAAGGTAGTCCTCAAGAGGGCGACGAAGATGGTGAGGGGTCTGGAGACCAAGTCCTATGAGGAGAGGTTGAAGGAGCTGGGCATGTTTAGCCTGGAGAGGAGGTGAGGGGTCTGGAGATCAAGTCCTATGAGGAGAGGTTGAAGGAGCTGGGGATGTTTAGCCTGGAGAGGAGAGGTGATACGATCGCCATCTTCAAGGACTTGAAGGGCTGTCCTATAGAGGATGGTGTGGAATTATTTTCTGTGGCCCTGGAAGGTAGGACCAGAACCAATGGGTTGAAATTAAATCAAAAGAGTTTCCGTCTCAACATTAGGAAGAACTTCCTGACCGTTAGAGCGGTTCCTCAGTGGAACAGGCTTCCTCGGGAGGTGGTGGGCTCTCCATCCTTGGGGGTTTTTAAAAGGAGGCTAGATGGCCATCTGACAGCAATGAAGATCCTGTGAATTTAGGGGGAGGTGTTTGTGAGTTTCCTGCATTGTGCAGGGGGTTGGACTAGATGACCCTGAAGGCCCCTTCCAACTCTATGATTCTATGATCCTATGATCTATGATCCTCTGTGCAAGCACCGAGTCATTACCGACCCATGGGGTGACTTCACATCATAATGTTTTCTTGGCAGACTTTTTGTTATGGGGTGGTTTGCCATTGCTTTCCCCCATCATCTACACTTTATCCCCACCGAGCTGGGGACTCATTTTACTGACCGCAGAAGGATGGAAGGCTGAATCAACCTTGAGCTGGCTACCTGAACCCAGCTTCCGCCAGGATCAAACTCACGTCATGAGCCAAACTTGGACTGCAGCTTACCACTCTGCGCAACGGGGATCCTGTGTGTGACTTTTGTTGTTGTTGTTGTTCAGTCACAAAGATGAGTCCGACTCTTTGTGACCCCATGGAAAAAATCGCGCCAGGCCCTCCTGTCTTCCACCTGCTCAAATTCGTGTTAGTTATATCAGTAACGCTGTCCAGCCATCTCATCTTTTGCCGTCCCCTTCTTCTTTCGCCTTCTGTCTTTCCTAGCATCAGGATCTTCTCCAGCGAGTGCTCCCTTCTCATTGGGTGGCCAAAGTATTTGAGCTTCAGCTTCAGCATCTGACCTTCCAGGGAACAGTCTGGGTTGATTTCCCTTAGGACTGACTGATTTGACCTTCTTGCAGTCCAAGGGACTCTCAAGATTCTTCTCCAGCACCACAGCTCAAAAGCATCTATTCTTCTGCGCTCGGCCTTCCTTATGGTGCAGCTCTCACAGCCATACATGACTACTGGGAATACCATCGCTTTGACTATACAGACTTTTGTCGGCAGAGTGATGTCTCTACTTTTTATTATACTGCCCAGGTTCGCCATAGCTGTCCTCCCAAGGAACAAACATCTTTTAATTTCATGGCTACAGTCACCATCTGCAGTGATCTCGGATCCCAGGAATGTGAAGTTTGTCACTCCTTCCACGTCTTCCCCTTCTGCTTGCCGAAAGAGGCTCAAACTCTCAACAAAGTAGTAGCATTTCAAGAAGGAACCAGTAGAGGGTGCTGCGCTCTCATTTATAAACCTGTGTTTGGCAGACAAAAGATGACGCTTGACCAGGGTACCACTGTAAGCCTCAGGCAACATTTTAATTGATTTCCTTCAGTTATATCCTGTCCTTTTCCCCCAGTGGGACATCATTCTCCTCTCACAACGACCCTGTGAGGTAGGTTAAGCTGAGAGTGTGTGAGTGGCAGCAAGCTTCCACGGCAGGCTGGAGATTCAAACCTGGCTCTCCCTGATCCGTATAACTAGGGCTGCCAACAGACATATTCTGTCCCTGGAATAGACGTTTAACGCTTGGAAATGGGCAAAAATTTTCATGGCATGGAGGTAAAGAACAGCACCTGGTAAACAACATCCTGTTGAACATATGAATCTATGCAGCTGCCTCATACTGAATCAGACCTTCAATTCATCAAAGTCAGTATTGTCTACTCAGACTGGCAGCGGCTCTCCAGGGTCTCAAGCTGAGGTTTTCTACGCCTAGGACCCTTTTTAGTTGGAGATGCTGGGGATTGAACCTGGGACCTTCTGCTTACCAAGCAGACGCTCCAGCACTGAGCCACCATCCCTCCATGCTGTGCCTCTAAGGAAGGATATTTTCTCTCTCTCCACCCAGGTGGCAATCCTAAATGCCTGTTGGTGACCCATTTGCTTAAATCACCCATGTATAAAGGCAGGGGGCTTCTGATTTCAACCCCCAAGGGGAGCATGAGTGACAAGTACTGATACCTCCTCCCCCCCAGTCCCAGATACATCTGACTTCCCCACACCTGTCTCCTAGTTTCCCCCACATCTGACCTCTACAACACCCTCTCCTTAACAGCCTTCCTTAGCTCCTGAAAACTGACGGCCCTTGTGGCTTCCTTGGTGAAATCCATCCATCCCATGTTGGGTCTTCTTCTTTTCCTGCTTCCTTCCACATAAGAACATCAGAGAAGCCATGTTGGATCAGGCTAATGGCCCATCCAGGCCAACACTTTGTGTCACACGGTGGCCAAAAAACCAGGTGCCATCAGGAGGTCCATCACTGGGGCCAGGACCCTAGAAGTCCTCCCACTGTTGCCCCCCTCCCCCCAAAAATAACAAGATTACAGAGAATAATAATAATAATAATAATAATAATAATAACTTTTATTTCTATCCCGCCCTCCCCGCCTAGGCGGCTCAGGGCGGCTAACAACAACTTACACATTAACATAAATAATAAAACTTTAAATTTAACAATTAAAATTAAACATAAAAACCAGTCAGTTAAATTAAAATACATGATTTTCATTAGACTAAATATATATGAGTATATCTGGCAGCGATAGAGCTGTTATGGCGCTGGTTCTGCCAGTTTAGGTAGTCTTATGGATGGCGGTTCATAAGAGAAGTCATGTTGGATCAGGCCAAAGGCCCATCCAGTCCAACACTCTGCATCACACAGTGGCCAAAAAAACCAGGTGCCATCAGGAGGTTCACCAGCAGGGCCAGGACACTGGAAGCCTCCCACTGTTGCCCCCCCCCCCCAAAGGAACAAGATTACAGAGCACATAAGAGAAGCCATGTTGGATCAGGCCAATGGCCCATCCAGTCCAACACTCTGCATCACACAGAGGTGAAAAAAACAGATGCCAGCAGGAGGTCCACCAGGGGGGCCAGGACGCTAGAAGCCCTCCCACTCTGCCCCCCCCCCCAAGCATCAAGAATACAGAGCATCACTTGCATCACATAGACCCATACGGCTACCTGTCTTGATCTAACTCTATTGGGAAAGCATGCTTTTTGACACAAATCAGGCATGTACCTCGCTGCAATCAGTGACAACGTTTCTAAAGCAACCAGATTTAAAGACCTAATAGCAAACAGCTCTAAACGGCCCAGGAATTGGCCAGCACACTTTGCCGTCCTTTGAACAATGAACGGCGGCTGCGTTATTGACACAAACAATGTGCAAAAAGTAATTCCCTTCCCGCATTTGTATGGGGACCTAGTTAATTATTATTGACTGAAAATATCTCTTTCTAGATTTAAGGGCAGTAAAAACACAAATGAGGTTCAGTTGCCTGTAGCACATTAGACTTAATGGGCAAGAGAGAAGGAGAGGAAATGTAAACGGAATTGCTGCGCACAGCCTCTTAACTCTTTGTCTGGCTCGAAGGCTTAGAGACAGGAGCATTTGACAGGTGAGTTTGGGGTGGGGTTTTTGGGCAGAGGAGCACCTGAGACTCATTCTGTAGCCCTGGAAGATTACAGAGCACATAAGAGAAGCCATGTTGGAGAGCCAGTTTGGTGTAGTGGTTAAGTGTGCGGACTCTTATCTGGGAGAACCGGGTTTGATTCCCCACTCCTCCACTTGCACCTGCTAGCATGGCCTTGGGTCAGCCATAGCTTTGGCAGAGGTTGTCCTTGAAAGGGCAGCTGCTGTGAGAGCCCTCTCCAGCCCCACCCACCTCACAGGGTGTCTGTTGTGGGGGAGGAAGGGAAAGGAGATTGTGAGCCGCTCTGAGACTCTTCGGAGTGGAGGGCGGGATATAAATCCAATATCTTCTTCTACCTCACAGGGTGTCTGTTGTGGGGGAGGAAGGGAAAGGAGATTGTGAGCCACTCTGAGACTCTTCGGAGTGGAGGGCGGGATATAAATCCAATATCTTCATCTACCTCACAGGGTGTCTGTTGTGGGGGAGGAAGGGAAAGGAGATTGTGAGCCGCTCTGAGACTCTTCGGAGTGGAGGGCGGGATATAAATCCAATATCATCTTCTTATCTTCTTCTTCATCAGGCCAATGGCCCATCTAGTCTAACACTCTGTGTGGCAAATAACCCAAGTGCCATCAGGAGGTCCACCCGTGCGGCTAGGACACTAGAAGCCCTACTGTGCCCCCCCCCCAGCACCTGAAAGGAAAGGGGAGCAGGAGCCAGAAGACTTCGGTTGTGGGGTTCTGAGTTTGAATCCAAATGAAAGCATGAAATTGACCAGGTGAGGGTGAGCCCGTTGCTCTCCTGAGGTCCCAAGGTTATTGCGAGAACAAGGCGATGGGAGGGAGAGGAGGAAACTGGGTCTGTTGCCCTGAGCTCCTTTGCAAGGAGCCAGCTGAGAACGGGCAACTCTCTTAAGAAGGTCAGATCATGTTCTGTCAGTCTCCTTGGGGAAGGAGGAAGAAGACGACGACGATATTGGATTTATATCCCACCCTCCGTTCTGAATCTCAGTCTCAGAGCAGCTCACAATCCCCTTTTCCTTCCTCCCCCACAACAGACACCCTGTGAGGTAGGTGGGGCTGAGAGAGCTCTGATAGAAGCTGCCCTTTCAAAGGCAACTCCTACGAATGCTACGGCTGACCCAAGGGCCGTTCCAGCAGCTGCAAGTGGAGGAGCGGGGAATCAAACCCGGTTCTCCCAGATAAGAGTCTGCGCACTTAACCACTACACCAAACTGGAGGGAGACCTCACGTTGCACGGAGTAGGGAGGGGAGATTATATCCCTCCTCCGCCGCTCCTGGGGACCAGGAGCCTTCTGATTCTATGGAGCCGTCATTGCCATTCTCAGCAGGAAGTAAAGGCAGCGGCTGGCCAGATGCAGTCTGGGCTTCCCAGACATTTCAGGGCTTGGTATGAAAAACGGAGGAAGGCTCGGGGGCGTTGGGAAGGGGTGACTTCCGAAGCTTTGCTCCTAGGACAGCAGCCCCTGAATCGCTAACTTGCTCTTGTGGCTGATTTCTCTATCCCCTGCTATCGTTCGGGGAAGGGCTGCATTTCCCACTGCCCAAGTCCCCGGCTTCACGTAACCTTGATCAGCACCTCTGAGGGTTGCCAACTATGGGCTGGGGGAATTCCTGGAGATTTGTGGGTGGAGCCTGGGGTGGGTGGGATTTGGGGAGGGGAGGGACCACGTTGAGATATGATACCATAGATATAGGGTTGCCAACCCCCAGGTGGGGGCAGGGGATCCCCCAGTTTGGAGGCCCTTCCCTTCAGGATCATCAGAAGGGGGGGGGGGAGGGAAATGTCTGCCGGGCACACATTTGGAGACCGATTCCCAGAAGCTATAACGGAGAATTGCTCCACGGGTATCTGGGACTCGGGAGGGGGGGGATATTTTTTGTGGTAGAAGCACCAGATTTTCAGCATAGCGTCCGATGTCTCTCCTCAAAACGCCCTCCAAGTTTCAAAAGGATTGGACCAGGGGGTCCAATTCCATGCGCCTTCAAAGAAGGTCCCCTGTCCTTCATTATTTCCAGTGGAGGGAAGGCATTGAAAAGGCGTGTGGTCCATTGAAATGTGATGGCCAGAACTCCCTTTGGAGTTCAATGACGCTTGTCACAACTTTTCTCCTGGCGCCACCTCCAAAGTCTCCTGGCTCCACCCCCCAAAGTCTCCTGGCTCTACCCCCAAAGTCCCCAAATGTTTCTTGAATTGGACATGGCAACCGTACATAAAGACTAATCTTCAAAGCTGCCGTTTTCTCCAGAGAAACTGAAGGTGGAGAGCCAGTTTGGTGTAGTGGTGAAGTGTGTGGACTCTTATCTGGGAGAACAGGGTTTGATTCCCCACTCCTCCACTTGCAGCAGCTGGAATGGCCTTGGGTCAGCCATAGCCCTGGCAGAGGTTGTCCTTGAAAGGGCAGCTGCTGTGAGAGCCCTCTCCAGCCCCACCCACCTCACAGGGTGTCTGTTGTGGGGGAGGAAGGGAAAGGAGATTGTGAGCCCCTCTGAGACTCTTCAGAGTGGAGGGTGGGATATAAATCCAATATCTTCATCTACCTCACAGGGTGTCTGTTGTGGGGGAGGAAGGGAAAGGAGATTGTGAGCCGCTCTGAGACTCTTCGGAGTGGAGGGTGGGATATAAATCCAATATCTTCATCTACCTCACAGGGTGTCTGTTGTGGGGGAGGAAGGTAAAGGAGATTGTGAGCCCCTCTGAGACTCTTCAGAGTGGAGGGTGGGATATAAATCCAATATCTTCATCTACCTCACAGGGTGTCTGTTGTGGGGGAGGAAGGGAAAGGAGATTGTGAGCCGCTCTGAGACTCTTCGGAGTGGAGGGCGGGATATAAATCCAATATCTTCTTCTTCTTCTTCTTCTTCTTCATCCCTGTTGTTATTGTTTGTTGTTGTTGTTGTTGCTGTTGATGATGATATTGGATTTATACTCCTGCCCTTCACTATGAATCTCAGAGTCTCAGAGTGGTCATAACTGATCCCGGCAGTCCAGAGATTGGGAGGTCTTCATCCCTCACCTGGAAGTTGGCAGCCTTAGAACAGGCCGGATTCGTGTCCACATTCACCCACTCTCCAGCGTTCCTTGAATCCATTCCCTCCCACCGATTTTCTCAGAAGAAAGGAAAGCCCTCTTGATCAAGACGTAACTGCTTTGCACGCTGGCTTAGGGTTGCCAAGTCCAATTCAAGAAATATCGGGGGACTTTGGGAGTGGAGCCAGGAGAAATTGGGGTGGAGCTAGGAGCAAGGTTGTGACAAGCATAACGGAACTCCAAAGAGAGTTCTGGCCATCACATTTAAAGGGGCAGCACACCTTTTAAATGCCTTCCCTCTGTTGGGAATAATGAAGGATAGGGGCACCTTCTTTGGGGGCTCCTAGAATTGGACCTCCTGGTCCAATCCTTTTCATTTCATTTGATTTATATCCCGCCCTACCCCACCGAGGCGCAGAGAGTGAAACCCGGAGAGTGTTTTGAGGAGAGGCATCAGATGTTATGCTGCAAATTTGGTGCCTCTACCTCAAAAATCAGCCTCCTCAGAGCCCAGATACCCGTGGATCAATTCTCCATTATCCCCTATGGGAATCGGTCTCCATAGGGACTCATGAAGTGCTCAGCAGACATTTCCCTCCCCCGCCCTGCCTTCTGATGACCTTGAAGTCAAGACAGTGTGCATTTGCAATGAAAAAGGCCAACGCCATGCTGGGAATTATTAGGAAGGGAACTGAAAACAAATCAGCCAGTATCATAATGCCCCTGTATAAATCGATGGTGCGGTCTCATTTGGAGTACTGTGTGCAGTTCTGGTCGCCGCACCTCAAAAAGGATATTATAGCATTGGAGAAAGTCCAGAAAAGGGCAACTAGAATGATTAAAGGGCTGGAACACTTTCCCTGAAGAAAGGTTGAAACGCTTGGGACTCTTTAGCTTGGAGAAACGTCGACTGCGGGGTGACATGATAGAGGTTTACAAGATAATGCACGAGATGGAGAAAGTAGAGAAAGAAGTCCTTTTCTCCCTTTCTCACAATACAAGAACTCGTGGGCATTCGATGAAATTGCTGAGCAGACAGGTTAAAACGGATAAAAGGAAGTCCTTCTTCACCCAAAGGGTGATTAACATGTGGAATTCACTGCCACAGGAGGTGGTGGCGGCCACAAGCATAGCCACCTTCAAGAGGGGTTTAGATAAAAATATGGAGCAGAGGTCCATCAGTGGCTATTAGCCACAGTGTGTGTGTGTGTGTGTGTGTGTATATATATATATATATATATATATATATATATATATATATATATATATATATATATTTTGTTGCCACTGTGTGACACAGAGTGTAGGACTGGATGGGCCATTGGCCTGATCTAACATGGCTTCTCTTATGTTCTTATGAAGTGGGAGGAGGGTCTCCAAACCGGGGGATCCCCTGCCCCCACCTGGGGATTGGCAACCTTACACTGGCTGGAAACGAACACCTGCAAACGGATTCTCCCGCTTTAACAAGGCAGGGCCCATCCGAAGCAGGCCGAGCTGTGCCAGGTGGGTGGCCTGCCCAGGTGTGCTTCCAGATCCGTTTTGGCTTGGAAAAACCCCAGCAACGCTCAACAAGCTGGAAAGCCCCTGCTCTCCCCCCCCCCCCCCCCCCCGTTGTCCTAATTCTGCTCCGAGTTGAACAGGAAGCCACCTACTCAAGTGCCTTGGCCCTGCATGGTGTTTGTTTCACAGTCAAATGATTGGCAGTTTGGCATTTTAAGGACTTGGGGAAGTGCCTGCCCAAAGGAAAGATCTAAGCAGACTTCAGTATTGCTGAAACAGGGTTGGCAATCCCCAGGTGGGCAGAGAAATCCAAAGCACAAGGCTTTCCGTGGAAACCAGCCTCCACACAACCAACAAGCTGACTAAATGATACAAGAATACGAAAGCATATGTTAGTTCATGAAAGACCATACAGTTAGTCCTTAACAAAATAGGGAACGTGTTCACCAAGAATCAATCCAGTCTTTATAGCAATCATAGCTCAGCTCATTCCAAGGAATCCTGGTGAAATAGTTGTGCAGATGATCAGTGTCTCTCAATATATGCAGCCGGCAATCCAAAAGGTTGAAAAGAATAAGGTCATAAGAACATAAGAGAAGCCATGTTGGATCAGGCCAGTGGCCCATCCAGTCTAACACTCTGTGTCACAGAAGAACATAAGAGAAGCCATGTTGGGTCAGGCCAATGGCCCATCCAGTCCAACACTCTGTGTCACAGAAGAACATAAGAGAAGCCCTGTTGGATCAGGCCATTGGCCCATCCAGTCTAACACTCTGTGTCACAGAAGAACATAAGAGAAGCCATGTTGGATCAGGCCAGTGGCCCATCCAGTCTAACACTCTGTGTCACAGAAGAACATAAGAGAAGCCATGTTGGATCAGGCCAGTGGCCCATCCAGTCTAACACTCTGTGTCACATAAGAACATAAGAGAAGCCATGTTGGATCAGGCCAGTGGCCCATCCAGTCCAACCCTCTGTGTCACAGAAGAACATAAGAGAAGCCATGTTGGATCAGGCCAGTGCCCATCCAGTCCAACCCTCTGTGTCACAGAAGAACATAAGAGAAGCCATGTTGGATCAGGCCAGTGGCCCATCCAGTCTAACACTCTGTGTCACAGAAGAACATAAGAGAAGCCACGTTGGGTCAGGCCAATGGCCCATCCAGTCCAACACTCTGTGTCACATAAAAACATAAGAGAAGCCCTGTTGGATCAGGCCAATGGCCCATCCAGTCCAACCCTCTGTGTCACAGAAGAACATAAGAGAAGCCATGTTGGATCAGGCCAATGGCCCAATCCAGTCCAACACTCTGTGTCACACAGGTGGCCAAAAAACCCAGGTTCCATCAGGAGGTCCATCAGTGGGGCCCACGACACTAGAAGCCCCTCCCAAGCACCAAGAAGACAGACCATCACTGCCCCAGACATAAGAACATAAGAGAAGCCATGTTGGATCAGGCCAATGGCCCATCCAGTCCAACACTCTGTGTCACACAGTGGCCAAAAAAAATTATATATATACACATATACACACTGTGGCTAATAGCCACTGATGGACCTCTGCTCCATATTTTTTCTAACCCCCTCTTGAAGGTGGCTATGCTTGTAGCCGCTGCCACCTCCTGTGGCAGTGAATTCCACATGTTAATCACCCTTTGGGTGAAGAAGTACTTCCTTTTATCCGTTTTAACCTGTCTGCTCAGCAATTTCATCAAATGCCCCACAAGTTCTTGTATTGTGAGAAAGGGAGAAAAGGACTTCTTTCTCTGCTTTCTCCATCCCATGCATAACCTTGTAAACCTCTATCATGTCACCCCGCAGTCGACGTTTCTCCAAGCTAAAGAGCCCCAAGCGTTTCAACCTTTCTTCATAGGGAAAGTGTTCCAGCCCTTTAATCATTCCGGTTGCTTGTTTCGCACAAGCTTCTTCGAGCTGAAAAAATCCTAAAGGCATGACAAGATCATATAAAATATTAACTAGTATGCAAATGAGCCACTAATCTTGATATGGAACTAGAAAGTTAAAACATACCCTTTTACAACATTTTCATACCCTGGGCAAAAGACGCCATTCCGTTATCACATTGAAAGGCACTTAAATAGTGCTGAAGGAAAACAATTACAGCTGGCTTATATGTAACAGATGTGACATAGTTAGGCGTTCCTTAAAGATGCAATGTAACAAGCTACAGCAATGTCCTGAACAAAAACTTACAAACCACCAGAAACCATATAAATACAGAAATCCCATTGATTATAGAAAGCATGTTAGATCCCAATCATTATTTAACCCATAAATAATGGTTTCCTGGTTTGGAGGCCCTTCCACCCGCTTCAGGATCATCA